>NC_140165.1:208868482-209068482 GCF_963971535.1 Notolepis coatsorum
CTCCATACTCCTGCCACTGCCCTTGACTAAGGCACTGGCATTAGAACTGGAGTCGGTCGCCCGGGCCGCCAGACTATGGACGTCCGCTGCTCCTAAATAGTTAAGATGCAGAAGACAAATTCATAGTGTGTGCAAAAATGTCAATGTGAAATGAAGAGAATGTCATTATGTTTGAATGTGACTCTGGGCATACTGTAGCTGCAGAGGTGGGAAGTCACTAATTACATTCACTAATGTAACCGGGTAGATGCCGCCGTGGGCTCTCTCTGTCGCTGATTGTGGTCAGTCACTCAGTCACTCAGTCACTCAGTCACTCAGTCACTCACTCCACAACTCTCTCACTCATTCGTGAAGGGAAGGTGGCCAGTAAGGTGAGAGGTGAACAGCAGGTGAGAGGTCGGCTGTCGGTGTGCCCTCTAGCAACAGCGGCAAGCGTCAAACCAGTGAGACGGAATGCCAGAGCCATGTGTCACAACTTATAGCGTGATTTTACTTATGCTCCATTATGTGTTATTTATTTATTTATTTTTATATTTTTACTTACGCTCCATTATGTTTACCATAGTTTTGCTTTACTTAAAGTGATAACGTGTCTTTTTGTGTTGTTTTTTAAAGAAGACTTGTCCAGCCCACTTGATTTGATTTGTGGGTAACACTTTATAATAACACTCAGTTATAAGACCTGTATAAGGTATTTGTAGATAATGAACTAATCATGAACAAACCATTTATATACATTCATAGATTATTATTAAATCATTTATAACTATATTTGTATAACATTTACAAATTAGTTCTACATTATTTATAACTCATTATCAACATTGTTTGTACTTGATTTGTTCATCATTAAATAATGTTGTTTAATGTGTAGTTACACATTTGTAGATGCTTTGAAAAATGCATATGAAACAACTATACTGTACCTCCATGTATTTGTTCATGTTCAACAAATGATTTGTTAAGACTCAAATCAAATCAAATCAAATTTATTTATAGGGCCCGACAACACACGTTAATGTCCCCATGGGCCGTACAGGTCTTCTTTAAACAAGTCAAGAAGACAACATAACAATAAGTCAAGAACAGAACAAGAACACCATAGGGTCCAAACATTTTTTAGATGAATGCAAATAAATGAAAGAATGCAAGCACTCCCAGACATACCCCACGCGAAGGTAAGGAAAAACTCACTAAAACCTAACAATAGGGAAAAAAAGCTCCACAGGCAATGTGGAGGAGAGAAACCTTAGAAGGGCCGTTCAAGGGGGGATCTCCCTTCTTAGATGTCGGTGATAGTAGTGTTGCAGACGGACAGTTGGTAAGCATGCACTCATGTGTGTGGTGAGACACAGATGAGTGCATGCAATAGCAACTGTACATTTTGAAAAATTAAAGATAGAGCTAATAGCGATAGCAACTGAACATTTTGAAACTCGTTCTTGGCGGCCATTGTGTTAAAGGGGACATGCATTGCTATTCCTTTCATTATTTGGGCAACTTTACAGACATTCATAAAACATCTATAAATCATTTACAGATGCTATTGTGTGCCCTAATCTAAAGTATTCATCATTAACACATTGAGTGCCACGCCCCTTCCGGGAAGTGCATAGGCCATGCCACCCATTAACCTCATGTAATCGCTCACCTTGTTTGTAGAGCTAAACCTATATTTTATATTATAGCTATGGATCTAATAACGCTGTCGATTGTCAGTGGGTTTCTTCCGGTCAACATGCAAAAAACTGATAATTTTTTCATCCATACATTTCTGTTTTATACCGTGGTGAATATGAGTATAGTTGTAGATTGATCCTGTGTAATCCCAAGGAACTCCGTCAAACAGCCCTTTAGTGAAATTCACTAAATACGTTGCCATTTCTCGTCTGATTATTGAATCATCCTGAAATCAACGCTAGATTATCAGTATTATGTTTCATCATGCATGCACAAAAGGGGACGGGGGAAAACCGGCCCTCCGTGCTTTGATCGCAGCCAGCGGCATCGCGGGGAAAAAAATTCCGGATCAATGCAAAATTGATAATATATAGTCCTTATCTTGTCTATGATGTACTGCAAATAGAATAATCCAATTATCTGATCGCCATTCCAAATACTGGTTGCGGTAGTGTGTCCCACGTTTACCACCAAAGAAAATGAACGGGCGGGTGCGGTGGAGCCTCATCGATGCATCATTACTAGCGCTTGCCTTGCTGGAGTGTTTAGACCCCGCCTGCACGCTGCAGCTCGGCCAGGAAAACAAACCACATCATTTCAAATGGAGTGCAATAGCGGCCGCAAGGCGTTAGGCGGTCGGTATCGCACTGTTGCGGTCTCAGACAGAGTGCAACACAGTCCCATAGCAGGATGAATTATGAATGGAAATAGCGAATAAAAGAAATAACGATCATAATAATGAGTATACTCGTTGTTGGCGGCCAACGATTGGCGGGCTATAACGAGTTAACTCGTTCTTGGCGGCCATTGTGTTAAAGGGGACATGCATTGCTATTCCTTTCATTATTTGGGCAACTTTACACAATTACTGTGAGTCTATGGAACACATCTGTAAAAATTCATTGTTTTCTATATTTTTTTTATTGATCTTTTTCCCCCTCCTTTTTCCTCAGATTTTCTCCCATCCCAACGTTAGTCGTTATGCCAATTCCCAATCCCCTTCCTGGTTGCTGCGCACTTACCCCCCACAGTCGGTCTCGGAGAGTGGAGGCTATCACGTGCTTCCTCCGACACACGTCTAGCCAATCAACCGCTTCTTTTCACCTGGCAGCGCGGACTCTCACTGAGAGGGTGTAACGTGTGGAAGGATCACACTACCCCCCTTAGATCCTATCCGCGCTGAGCAGGCGCCCCGACCGAACTATAGGAGTCGCTGTTTACAACGACCCGGACCCACCCCGCCAGCTTTCCCACCCTCTAATACTGCCAATTGTATTAGTGTGAACGGCCAGCCAAGCTGGTGACAACGCCGGGAGCTGGATTCGAACAGGCGAATCCAGCGTCTCCGGCGTTGGTGACGAACGCAATCTCCGCTACGCCACCTGACCGCCCCTATTGTTTTCTATTTCTAATCAATTACTCTAAAGCAGCATTTTTCCACTTCAAGATTTCAAGAAGTTTTTGGGCTGGGCTCCGCCCATAAGCGCTTTGAGTGACAGTCACCCACAGTCTGCAACTGGCAGACAGAGAGAGAGATAGAAAGATTGAGGGGGATACTAATTAATTTCGCAGCGGGGGGCATAATCCCACAGGACAATGCATTGGTAACTTGTTTCAAATGACAATATATACCCCTGTGAATATTATTGCACGGATCGGAATATGGGCGTGCGCGTGGGAGCATGCGCAAAGATATTTTGACAGTGATATGCGAGTGCTCCCGACTGCGGGGGAGAAGAACCATCCCTGCGCGCGCACACATTTACACACACTCCTGTGCGCGGCCCCTCTCTCTCTCTCCCTCTCTATCTCTCTCTCTCCGTCTCTCTCTCTCCCTCTCTATCTCTCTCTCTCCGTCTCTCTCTCTCCCTCTCTATCTCTCTCTCTCCCTCTCTCTCGCTCGCTCGTTCTCTGCTGTCTGTCGGCACCCTCTGTTTGAGGAAGTTATTCCACTCGCTCTGTTGTTGAGCAAATAATTATTGTTGATTGTGGGCGGTGACTACAACCAGTGCCTTATTCACGTCAGCAAAACAGTTAAATCAGAATGGCTTAGTTGAGTGAGGGAAGATCTCGTGAACTCGAGACTAGACTGATGAGTCAAAATGATAATTAGAGACACAGACCACATTGATATAATCCCCCATTGCTAGGAAACAATGCTAAACACTGGAAAAGGCCATTTATAAGACACGAGACCTTTAACAAATGTCTAATACAGTTAATTATTTGTAAACTTTTTCATCATCTGTTACAAATGTTGTAGACAGCTTTCGGATACACCCTTCTTTGTGACATCAAACAGTGACAGAATTAGGACTATAGATAAATGCTATTTTATTAACATATAAAATACATGTGCACACATAACATATAGTGTAACTTGGGGGGCACTAGGACCCAGGAGTACCCTGGCCAGGTATTGCCAGAGCATGTAGAGGAGGTCTCACGCGAGTGAGACTTGACTTCACGTTTGTTGCCATCTGTGGAAGCACGATATAAATTAGCAGAGCCAAGTTATTCGTGCTGCCCCACACTTTTAAGGTATGAGCAGGCTAAACACCTTTTTTGTTGGTAAATCTATTTAAATCTAATCATTTCCGACCTACAACTCTTATTTTGTGTATACGTACTTGATGTGGTGGGCGCTAACGTTACATTCTAATTATGTGTTTGTTCCTAATGTGTGCTCAGTATATTGCGGTATGTGATGATGACATGAGGGTAATAATTATTTTTATTTTCAGGCTGTATAGGCGCGGATACAGCATGAAAAATACTGCAATAAATAATGGTTGAGTGTGTGCGCCTGGTGGCAACAAACATAGAGGGGGCGGGCATTATTATGCAGATGAGAATGATTGGATGTCAGAGGTACACGTAAGTATCAGATGACTCAGTTCAGTGAGGGAAAATCTTGTGACATGTGAATTGGAAAAATTCGCCAAAATGAGAATTAGAGACATAGACCCCATTGATACAAACCCACATTGCTAGAAAACAATGCTAAACACTGGAAAAGGCCATTTATAAGATAGTTCCCCTTTAACAAATCATTTGTTAAACATGAAAAGACAAGTCTGGTAATTGCTTTGTGTGTATTCATGAAAGTCCACAATTAAACAAACGATTAGATATTTGTTAATGATGATTGATTGAATTGATTGAAAACTTTATTAACAGATTGCAGAATGGGTACAATACAGTACAGCTGTACAACTGAACAAGCAAAACTGTATATTGTAATATTGAGAAAACCATACTAGGTCATTTACTGTACATTGGAGGGGGTTGGGTTAGGACATTTACAGGGGCCAGTTTCGAATTGCAGTCTCCAGTAGGTGTTCTTTGAGAGTGATTTTGAAAGTGGGTAGTGATTCACATTCCTTTACAGCTTTGGGTAGGGCGTTCCACATTGATGTGGCATAATTGCGAAACGTGTTTAGTCCCTTGTTTGAGCCGAATCTGGGTTTAACATGATTTGTGGAGCTCCCTCTGGTGTTGTGATCGTGGAATTCACTGACCTTTGGGAAGTATTTTGACATGTACATGGGTACCTTGGTGGTGTAGTGTATCTTGTAGACCAGGCCCATTGCAAGTTGCTGTACTCTGTCGTCTACTCTAAGCCATCCTAGGTTGTCAAAGTGGGCAGGGGTGAGGTGGGTTCTAGGAGTAAGGTCAAGCAGTAGTCTGACCAGTTTGTTTTGAGATGTTTGTAATTTAGTTTTTAGCGCCTTTGAGGTGCTTTGGTACCATGAGGTGCAAGCATAGTCGTAGTACCCTTGAATGAGTGCTCCTGCCAGAGTCTTCAGGGTATTCTTGTTTACCAGAGAGGAGATCCGGTACAAGAATCGAGTTCGTTGGTTGACTTTTTTTATTACATTGGATGCCATTTTGTCACAGGAAAGATTAGCCTCTAGGATGGAACCCAGGTAGGTAATTTCATCTTGTCATCATATTGTCACCCACTGTAACTGAGAAGCCGTCGGTCTTGCTGAGTTTGTTATTTGAACCGACGAGAATGGACTCTGTTTTGCCCATGTGTAATGATAGTTTGTCAGCGAGCCATATGCAGATTTTGCCTAGTTCCGAGCTGAGGGTTTTTTCAAGCTGTTACTTGTTCTTGTCAGAGACCAGCAGGGCTGAGTCGTCCGCAAACAGGAACAAGTTGCAGTCACAAGCTGACGACATGTCATTTGCATAAATTAGGAACACTAGTGGTCCTAGTATGCTTCCTTGTGAAACACCACAGCTCACTGGGAGGGGGGGGGATAGGGTACCGTTTACCTCCACCATCTGTTCCCTCCCCTCAAGGTAGGATTGCATCCAGCTCACTGATAGACTATCAAAACCAATTGCTTTTAGCTTGTCAATCAGAATGGAGTGATTGACAGTGTCGAAGGCCTTTTGTAGGTCCAGCATGACCATGCCGCAGTATTTGCCCGTGTCCACCTCTTGTTTGATGTGGTCGTTCAAATAGAGAAGGCATGTGTCAGTGGAGTGGGATGTTCTGAAGCCAGATTGGAATTCGTAGATTAGATTTTTTTCCGCTAGGTACTTTTCGACCTGTTCGTAGACTATTTTTTCCATGACTTTCGAGATGGAGGTAAGAATAGAAACAGGGCGGTAGTTGCCTGGGTCTAATTTGCTGCCCTTTTTGTGCAGAGGGGTCACTCTCACAGTTTTGAAGTCCTTGGGGACGTGTCCCTGTTTTATGGAGAGGTTTATTATGTGTGTGATGACTGGGGTGATGGCGGCTGCTGAGTCTCTGAGGAATTTGGAGGGAATGTTATCATGGCCAGTGGCCTTGTTAGGTTGGAGGGCGCTCAGTTTTTTGAGTACCTCATCTGTTGTTACCATTTCCAGCTTGAAGTCGTCCTTGCGGACCCCTACGTCTTTGTAGTAAGCTACTATGTGTTCTACCCCATAATGCCCTGAGTGGGAGGGTAGTTTGTTTACCAGTGTTGTGGCTATGTTTGTGAAGAAAATGTTTAAGTAATTGGCTACATCCAGCTTGTCTGTGATGAGCGTGTTGTTGAGAATCTGGTTTTAAGTTTTTTACTGCAGCCTAGTTGATTATTGAGTAATTTCCAAAGTTCACGTGGTTTGTTTTTGTTTTCCTCAGTTTTGTCATTGATGAAATTCTTTTTTGCACTTTTGATCATGGAGTTTACGTCGTTTCTTAGTCTGTTTCTTTCCAGTTTGAGTTCAGTCACGTGGGCTTGGAGTTCACTGCTTGTGCTTTTGGCAAGCTTTGACTGACTTTTACGAAACTCAGAGCATTTTTTGTCTCTGGTTTTCATAGCGGCCAGTATTTCAGAGTGCATCCACGGCTCAGCGCGGTTTTCTACCCTGGTTGTTCTTAGGGGGGCCATGTCGTTTAGTATTGTTGACAATTTGGTTTAGAAACCAAGCCATGTTTCTTCAACCAGTGTACCATTGAGTTCATCTGACCAGTCCAGACTCTCCAGTTCAAGGTTAAAGGCCTCGCTAGAGTAGGTTTTGAGGTCTCTAGATGTGACTGTTTTGTGACAGCCAGCCTTTTGTTTTAGCTTTTTGTGGGTACAGAATATCATATAATGATCACTTAAATAGGCTTCACTTTAGATTAGGGCACACAATAGCATCTGCAAATGATTTATAGATGTTTTATGAATCTCTTACCCTCTTCCGCCCGTGTGGTCCGTTGGCGGACCGCAAATGACATCATGTCATAAATCAATATCTCCAGACTGTTGTACAAAAGTATCGTTTTTATTTTCAAACGTATTCAAGTATAAACATCATATCCATGTCACAACAGCATTTATAATGTATATTATCATCAATACGTTAGTTTAGCAATAGGTTAAAGTGTTATTAGATAGATTTAACTTTTGGATTTGGTCTGTTTATTTCACGAAAGGCGACCATTTTGGAAAACCTTGAACCATTGGAATTGTAGTTTTTTTGCGGCCATTTTGTAAAGGACATCGCTAGCTCTGGATCTGCGTTGGAATTTTTCAGAACTACACTCCCTGGGGGGTGGCTGGGTGGCGCAGCGGACTAAGCGCTCGTCACCAACGCGAGAGGCACTGGTATCGAATCCGGCTGTCAGTTTTGAAGTCCTTGGGGACGTGTCCCTGTTTTATGGAGAGGTTTATTATGTGTGTGATGACTGGGGTGATGGCGGCTGCTGAGTCTCTGAGGAATTTGGAGGGAATGTTATCATGGCCAGTGGCCTTGTTAGGTTGGAGGGCGCTCAGTTTTTTGAGTACCTCATCTGTTGTTACCATTTCCAGCTTGAAGTCATCCTTGCGGACCCCTACGTCTTTGTAGTAAGCTACTATGTGTTCTACCCCATAATGCCCTGAGTGGGAGGGTAGTTTGTTTACCAGTGTTGTGGCTATGTTTGTGAAGAAAATGTTTAAGTAATTGGCTACATCCAGCTTGTCTGTGATGAGCGTGTTGTTGAGAATCTGGTTTTAAGTTTTTTACTGCAGCCTAGTTGATTATTGAGTAATTTCCAAAGTTCACGTGGTTTGTTTTTGTTTTCCTCAGTTTTGTCATTGATGAAATTCTTTTTTGCACTTTTGATCATGGAGTTTACGTCGTTTCTTAGTCTGTTTCTTTCCAGTTTGAGTTCAGTCACGTGGGCTTGGAGTTCACTGCTTGTGCTTTTGGCAAGCTTTGACTGACTTTTACGAAACTCAGAGCATTTTTTGTCTCTGGTTTTCATAGCGGCCAGTATTTCAGAGTGCATCCACGGCTCAGCGCGGTTTTCTACCCTGGTTGTTCTTAGGGGGGCCATGTTGTTTAGTATTGTTGACAATTTGGTTTAGAAACCAAGCCATGTTTCTTCAACCAGTGTACCATTGAGTTCATCTGACCAGTCCAGACTCTCCAGTTCAAGGTTAAAGGCCTCGCTAGAGTAGGTTTTGAGGTCTCTAGATGTGACTGTTTTGTGACAGCCAGCCTTTTGTTTTAGCTTTTTGTGGGTACAGAATATCATATAATGATCACTTAAATAGGCTTCACTTTAGATTAGGGCACACAATAGCATCTGCAAATGATTTATAGATGTTTTATGAATCTCTTACCCTCTTCCGCCCGTGTGGTCCGTTGGCGGACCGCAAATGACATCATGTCATAAATCAATATCTCCAGACTGTTGTACAAAAGTATCGTTTTTATTTTCAAACGTATTCAAGTATAAACATCATATCCATGTCACAACAGCATTTATAATGTATATTATCATCAATACGTTAGTTTAGCAATAGGTTAAAGTGTTATTAGATAGATTTAACTTTTGGATTTGGTCTGTTTATTTCACGAAAGGCGACCATTTTGGAAAACCTTGAACCATTGGAATTGTAGTTTTTTTGCGGCCATTTTGTAAAGGACATCGCTAGCTCTGGATCTGCGTTGGAATTTTTCAGAACTACACTCCCTGGGGGGTGGCTGGGTGGCGCAGCGGACTAAGCGCTCGTCACCAACGCGAGAGGCACTGGTATCGAATCCGGCTGTCAGCGTTGCCTCCAGCTTGGCCGGTCGTCATACTGGCTCAATTGGCAGAGTCAGCGGGAGGGAAGCCGGTGGGGTGGTATTCTGGTCGTTGTAAACAGCGACTCCTACAGGTCGGTCAGGGTGCCCGCACAGCGAGGAAGGGAGATGGTGAGGGTAGTGTGACCTCCCACACGTTACACCTCACCAATGAGAGTCCACGCTGGCAGATGAAAAGATGCTGCTGGCTGTCTCCTATGTCTCGGAGGAAGCATCTGATAGACTTCAGGGCTCCCTAGACCGACCAGTGGGGGGCACATGCGAGCAACGACCAGGGAGGGGAGGGGGGAATTGGCATAACGGCTAAATTGGGATGGGAGAAAAACACAGAAAAACAGGAAGAGAAAAAGTAAAAAAATAAAAAATAAAAAAAATAACTACACTTCCTGAAAGCCTCTATGGCAGGGGTGGCCAACCAGTCAGAGACTAAGAGCCACAAAAATTACTGTGGTACCACAAAGAGCCACACCATATACCAGCATTTCTCAACCTTTTTTTTCAGTCACGGCACCCTTCATGTGTTTATAGGTCTCACCCTCTGGCCTCTGAAGTTGCTAATGTCTTTTTTATTTGGGCCTCACAGGGTTAAAAGTACCATGTGAGACCCACGGTTGCAAAATTACAAAATCACTTTTAGCCATTTAAAAAAAGAATGTTTATTTAAAAAATGTTACTGTAAGCACATATATAGTCAATTGGTCCTGTTGTTCAGCCTCACAATGCTATTTGATAGTAAATGTGTTTATATGTCCCACCCTCTGGCCTCTGAAGTTGCTAATGTCTTTTTAATTTGGGCCTCACAGGGTTAACCTCTTAAGCCCGAGATATACAGTAAAAGTGTATATTTTCAGCATTACGTTTGTTTACCAATTATTTTAACTGTTATTAGTGAAATATAAGATTATAGAAATCTCAGGGCATTGAGTCGGAAACCGGCGCATATTGACAGGAGGAAATGGCACAGCCAAAAATGAGTGTAGTCTTTTGAAGGAAGAGACTCAGGGCTTTCGAATTTCGAAAAACTACCCCACACCAGCCCCTGTCAATCATCTGACTTCTGGATTTACTTTTTTATTTCTCTTATTTTTTGGGATTATCTCCCACAAACCTGCACGTTATTGCCATAAAACAGAACGCAGTTAGTTTCTCTACCTTTCTGTGAACGTCTTGCAAAAAATGGTGTTGCAATACGATGAAAAATGGTGGAGAAATTTACATTATAAAAAAGATGGCAGAATTCAGTACTGTATCTACAAAACCTTCTGTTTAATCATCTTCCCTTTATTCATTTGCTTAGATTTTTCAGGTCTGGTCAATTTTAGCATGGTGTCATTCACAGTCAAAGATAATATTTTTTTTTAAATAGAATTGATATTCTCCTTTGGTTCATACAATTTACTCAAGCCTAGTAACATACACACTATTTCTGACACTGATCCATATAAATTATGTCCCTAGATTCAGATACCAAGAACATGCAAATGGACCATTTAAAAAATAAATAAAAAATGTATTCTACGTCCTTATGGAATGAGTGACATAAAAAAATACTTTTAAATTTTTTTATGGATGGAAGAGCCGCACATTGACAGGCAAAGAGGCGCATGCGGCTCGCGAGCCACGGGTTGGCCACCCCTGCTCTATGGGGTTTCAAGCTTCATAGTTCTGTATGCACTTTTTTAATAACTCTTACTATTCGGGATAATAAGCCACAAAACGTAACGTTATTGACAAATATTGAAGCGCAGTTCGTTTCTCTTCCCTATTTTTTGCATGCAGCAACAATTAGATTTGAAATTAGTTTCAAAACGGTTGCACCGTGATCAAAATAAAAAAGTACAGTCGATTACATTATCTGTTCTTATGCACACCTGGTGATACTAAATCCAAATTGAACTCGGCCATTTGAAAGATAATATATGTATATATATAAATGTGCGAATTGGCTATAATTTATAAGCCTGCTATTCTATATTATATAATAATATTTCAAATTACATTGGTCCGGATGGGAGAGTTCAGTACTGTATCTACAGAACCTTCTGTTTAATCATCTTCCCTTTATTAATTTCCTTAGGTTTTTTGTACACATGATCTCAATAAGGTACTGGACGGGATCCGTGGCAGTTCTTCATGTCTGGTCATTATTAACATGGTGTTATTCACTGTCAAAGAATCAAAGAAAAATCATAATTCATATTCTCCTTTGTTTCATCACAATTTAACCAAGCCTAGTAATAGACACAATATTGCTGACACTGGTAATACATTCACTGAGGTCCATAGATGTCTCTAGATACCAAGAATATGCAAATGGGACTTGTAGAAGTGGAGCAATATTCCATTTACTTAGGTATGTATTTTAGGCAGATTTTCAGAAAATAGGCTCCGGGCTTAAGAGGTTAACAAATCATTTGTTGAAGATGAACAAATAAATGGAGGTACAGTATAGTAGTTTTTTTCATATCCATTTTTCAAAGCGTCTACAAATGTGTTACTACACATTAAACAACATTATTTAATGATGGACAAATCAAGTACAAACAATGTTGATAATGAGTTATAAATAATGTAGGACTAATTTGTAAATGTTATACAAATATAGTTATAAATTATTTAATAATAATTTACGAATGTATAAAAATGGTTTGTTCATGATTAGTTCATTATCTACAGATACCTTATAAAGGTCTTATAACTGAGTGTTATTATAAAGTGTTACCGATTTGTGTGTACAGAGCAAATTGAGAAAAAACTGCTCCGGCCTCAAAGGGTCTGGTGGTGAGACACAACACTAAGCACTAAATACTAAGCGCGGCTACAACACTAAGTGCGGCTTAGTGTCGTGTCTCACCACCAGACCATTAGGATATAGAGCAGCGAAGGTGAGTGCCGTGTGGAAACGCCAGCGGCCTCACTAGGCTTTGTCCACCCTCCAGAACTTGATGCATTAAACAAGTCAAGAAGAAACATCACAATAAATAAAGAACAAAACTCCAGAACTTGATTAATTGAAGCTGCTATGTGAAGCAATTTAGTAGTAGTTAGTAGTAGTTTAGTAGTAGTTTTAACTTCTAACTTAAAGAGTGAGACCTTCCCAGATTTCCTGGGCTGCCTATAACACCCTGTGCTGTGGGCTGATTTCTATGTAAACGACTTGAGACGGTTTTGCATCGCTCTCTAGCGCAGCTTGATGAATGGAGCACGGAATAACAGCTGAACTAAAACGGAAAATACAGAAAATACTACATTTGGGGACTATGCTGTTATATATCATACTGGTCATCGCGTCTCGCTCTTGCCATTATGAGATAACTCTTATCTCCTAGCACCTACTGTGCTCATGAACAAACTATTTGCACTCATGCACGTGACCAGGCCACGCCCCAGCGTCCTCCTATAAGACGCCGGACATGGTCACACTCTACCTTCCTCTTTTTTTGTTTCCAACATGGACGCTGCAGTGCACTCCATGAACTAGTTGTTATGAAATGCAGAGAGAAATTACACAATGTTGGGTTTTCGCTGGAGATTCGCCAGCCCCTGGAATCTTCTCGGCACATCCTAACAGCGCATCGGGCCTGTCCTGGGGTTTCCTCGTCTCGTGACAGCGGATCGAGGGACGTCGCACGGCGGCTAGCTGTGGGCTAGGTCGCGCACAGGTAGGGCCTGCGCTGCCAGGCATTAATGCTAGCATTTGTGATACTGCTCGTTGCCCCGTGAGACAGCCGAGTTGTGTATTGGCGCGAGGGGTAGGATATCTGGGTAAACATGGTCGTCATGACTCTGAGTTGGATGTTTTCCCGTCTATCCTGGGGCGTGCTAATGCTACGATGCTGGGTCACTGTTCCTTTGTTCCCCGCCGTGGGCTGTCACCTCTCTTCCCTCCTCTTAACCGGTTCATTGCTGAAGGTCAATCGGTGTCTAATGTGGGGGGTTTTGCTGAGGCTTATTTACCCCTTTTATGGGTGAATGGGCTGACAACAGGGCGCAAGGCAGGTGTGCCCTGGCTTGAGGGTCAGGTAGCATCGATCCTTTGCCCTGGCATGGTTGAACGGTGTCCCACCCGGAAGCCGACGCCTGAGGGCGAGTCGGCCCGGCAGGTGGCTGTATGGGCTGATGAAGTTTATACCGCCGCAGGACGGAATTTAGCGGCGACCAGTGTCATTGCTCAGTTGACTGCTTTTCAGTCCACATTGGTGTCGGGTAGTGGGGCCTTAGGGCCAGCCGACGTCGAAAACATTGCGCGTGTTTTTGGGGTTATAGAGCTTTTAACTCAGTCGCAGGCTATAACCGCAGGGAGGACCAGGATGCTGTGTCAACTCTTATTCACAGGCATCTTTGGTTGGAGCAGTCTTTCTTTGAGGAGGAGAAAAGGTTTCTCCTCCTCAGGGCTCCCCTCTCCGCAGAGGGACTCTTTGGTCTTTCCACAGGAGCGCGGGCAGTATTTGACCTAGGCCCCACACCGCCTCGCACCACGCAGCCAGAGGTGAGGGCGCGGCCTCGTCAACGACTGTGGGCGAGGCCCTCAACCAGCGGCCATGTTTCCCCCACCTGAGGTACCCTGGACACAAAGAAAACAGGTGACCGCAAGGCCGACAGCCTTGGCGGCTGAGGGATCGGCTATATTAGATGAGCACGCCCTAAAAAAACGTCGCCGTCTAGCTTTGTCTAGCTCGCTCTCCGGTCACTCCCCCCCCAACACCAGCGGGATACGGGCTCTGATTTGTTTCCTTTGGCTGCGGGCCGCGTGCCTTCAATGAAGCGCAAGCGGCCCCACGTTTCGCTTCTCATGGGGACAGGGGCTGACACCCAGTTGCTGGCTAGGCCTGGGTCTGTCCGTGAGAATGTTGTGCTGTCAAGCAGCTCCCACGCCACACGTTCTGCGTCTGTGTTTGGTGAGCCTGGTGTTGTGTCTGTCAACGATGAAGGTTGTCAGCGGGGGAGCTCGAGGCCCATGGGGTCGCAGCGCAAGTTCCCCCAGCCCCGCCCTCGCCAGGCCGGGTATCACGTTAGTGCCTCCCACGGCTGGAAGACCGGCGGTGGTCAGGCAGGCGCGCGTGATTTGGGTGGTAGTAATATCACTGCAGGGCTACGGTGTGTAGGAACCCACCCTATCGGGCAGTGTGGGGACCTCGCGCCTTGCATGTCCAGCTGTAGAACGGTTCCTCAGCAATCCATGCCGGGGAGGTGTTCTGTGGGGGAGCTTTTGTCACCCAGTGTGATGTCAGCTTCAAACCGGCCCTTTCTGTCGGGGGGTCCCCCCTTGGGTGTGATTGCCTCGTTGGTAGTGTCAGGGTCCGTTATCCCGACTCCACGAGACACCCTGCTCGCGCGATTGGCGGGTCCAGGGTTGGCAACGCACAGCGGGTGGGACTGGGCCGCCTATCTACGGTTCCTGGCGGACCAGCGCCAAATGGCGGCAGGTGCGCTTTGGGATTATCATCACATATGGCTACAACAGTGCCATATGTCAAGGTGGATGGAGAGAACGCTGAGGCGGGGGCTTGTGTTGCAGTTTGCGCTACCCCACCCTCCGTTTTCAGGTTTGGTGCAGACCTTGTTGTCAGGGTCAGCAGCAGTGACAGCTCTGGCCGACGAGATCCAATCTCTGTTAGCGAAGCAAGCCATCTTCATGGTCCCAAAGGAGGACGCGATGTGTGGTGTTTACTCCCGGTATTTTCTGGTGCCCAAGAAATCGGGAGGTGTCAGACCTATTCTGGATCTGTCTGCATTCAATCGGCTGATTGTGACGAGGCGGTTCAGGATGTTGACCGTCAAACACCTGATAAGCTCCGTCAGAGTGGGAGACTGGTTCACCCCCATAGACCTGAAGGATGCGTACTTTCACATCCCGATCTTCCCTCCTCACAGGAAATTCCTTCGCTTTCTCTTTCAGGGTGTAGCGTACGAATACCAGAGGCTGCCGTTCTGCTATTCTCTGGCCCCTCGCACATTCACCAAGTGCGTAGAGACCGCGCTGGAGCCTCTACGTCGTCACGTCACGTACGAGTTATTTTCTATCTCGACAACATTCTGCTCCTCAGCCGGTCAGAGGAGGTTGCCAGGTCTCATACCAGGCTGGTGGTGGAATTCCTCACCAGTCTGGGTTTTGCTGTGAACTGGGAGAAGAGTACTCCTCTTCCCAGTCAACAGGTGGAGTACTTGGGCTTGGTTCTAAGCTCAAGGCCCATGAGGGCAACCCTCTGAGAGCGGCGGCGAGTGGCTATTCTCGACGCGCTCAGGGGGCTCCGTCCTTGCAGGACGGTTACGCCGCTGTCCATGATGTGCCTACTCGGTATGATGGCATCTGCTCACTCTGTGGTCCCTCTTGGCCTCCTCTTCATGAGGAGGATACAGAGGTGGTTTTCCAGTATGAAAATAGACCTGGGCCCTCATGCATCAACGTGTTCTACGCACAGATCTGTGCGTAACCCGTGCGTACGATCATTTCTAAGCAAAGAGTGGGATTCATCAATTTCGATTTGAACTTGACTTCGTGCGTACATCTACGCACATTTCAGACCTGGCGTACCTAGCTCCCAGTGGTAGAATATCGTTACTACGCATAAGCACTCCTCAGTCCTGCATTAGTTCCAAGGCGGAAATAAAGTCACTGGCGCGTGTTCTGTATGACCCCCGTGATTCATCATAGTTCATTGTGAAACAGCGATATTAGTGTAATTATGGTCAAAACCCTATAAATAGCATTTGGAATAATAGATCTTTCTCTCAGAATGAATGCAGCATGTCATATATGTTACGATGAATTGAAAATGGGGGACCCTGATGTAAACAAGACGAAAGTCTTTCTCTGGTCTGCATCCCCTTAACAATTGTATGTATTGAGCTGTACTGTACTGTACCCATTCTGCAATCTGTTAATAAAGTTCTCATTCATTCATTCATTCATGGTTTATATAGCGTTATCGGAATATACGGGGTGTAGGCTACTGACTGACTGCGCTCCGCGTAGCTTGATTGATTGATTGATTGAAAAGTTTATTAACAGATTGCAGAATGGGTACAGTACAGTACAGCTCAGTACATACAATTGTTAATTGGGGATGCAGACCAACTTTCGTCCTGTTTACATCAGGGTCCCCCATTTTCAATTCATCATAAATCATAAAGCTCAACTCGTTATTATTTTGCGCACAGACCGCGGAAACACGGGAACGTTTTGATTATATTTAAAAGGCTTTACGTTAAACGAAACAAGTGGAATTTCGAAGCTGTAAGCAGAATAAGTCATATGAATATAGTGTTCTTCCCCCTTTTTACTGTACAAGAAAGAATAGAAAACGCATTGCAATGACACCATGCAGATAGTGGACAGACTATATGATGGAATTCAAGTTCATGTATTGAAAGGCAGGATACATCATACATGCAGTGAGATTCATTGTTCTTGTATATGCTCTCGTATTATATTGTTTATATAGGCTACCCAATACTGACATCAAAATAGATTGTAGTAGTATGCCTCTAGAAATCATGCAGCAGGTAGAAAATTGACGGGAGATCCATCGCGATTTGGAATAGAATTGAGGAGAACTTTAATCCGTGGGTATTAATCAAACAACACGGGAAAAGGCAGTCATATTCCAGCGCGGTCTTTATTAGCCGACAACAAAATAGATGCCTCTAAAAATCATATAGCCAATCGAACACAACTAATAAAGGCATTCATATTGTACAGCACGGTTATAATGACACACAACACAACCAACGCCAAACAGTGGTCAACGAACGGTCTTTATTAGTATTTTGAGCTGTCCAGGCAGAATTGCAGCAATGGTCTTAGGGAGCCGTTGATATCTGACATCACCGTTTACAAATCCGCCTTTTATTTATCCACCTCCGTTACGAGGACCTCCACCTCGGTGTCTGTGTAGTTTCTCTTTTTCGTTCGCTTTGCCATCCTCCAACATTCCACGCACAGGGATTCCCTCATGGTATTTGAAGGGGAGGGCCTGACCATATTTGGTTGGTCGGGGCGGTTTTGGTATGCAAATACGTGAAAGCGTGCACGAGCTGCGGCGCAGGGCCAAGGTGGGATTCATCATGACAGGTGTGCGTAGAGCCTGCTTACGCACGTGTGATGAATGCCGACTTCCCTGTGCGTGCGCTAGTTCTAAATTCCGTGCTTACGTGTGGAAGTAGGTCAAGGTCAAAGTCCAACGTGTCTTACGCACAGATATGTGCTTAACCTGTGCGTACGACCATTTCTAAGCAAAGAGTGGGATTCATCAATTTCAACTTGAACTTGACATCGTGCTTATGTGTACGCACAGCTCGGAGCACACTTAGCTGATGCCCAGTGGTAGAATATATTATTACAACAAGGAAATGAGCTTCTGTGCATTAGTTTCAACACTGGCATGTTCTGTATGAACCGTAATTCATTATAGTTCATTGTAAAATAGCAACGGTAGTGTAATTATGGTCAAAACCCTATAAATAGCATTTGGAATAATAGATCTTTCTCTCAGAATGAATGCAGCATGGTTTATATAGCGTTATTGGAATATACGGGGTGTACTGACTGACTGCGCTCCGCGTAGCTCAACTCGTTATTATTTTGCGCACAGACCGCAGAAACACGGGAACGTTTTGATTATATTTAAACGGCTTTACGTTAAATGAAACAAGTGGAATTTCGAAGCTGTAAGCAGAATACAAGTCATATGAACACCCACGATATAGTGTTCTTCCCCCTTTTTACTGTATAAGAAAGAATAAAAAACGCATTGCAATGACACCAGGGTGTATGTGTATTACAAAACCCTTGCAATAATGTGTCTTAAATGAATGAAAATCATACATGCTCTGGACACAGAGCATATCGTGTGGGTGATATGACTTGTATTATGCTTACAGAATTCCACGTATTTAGTTTTACAATGTCAAAGCCTTTTAATGTAAATCAAAACGTTCCCGTATTTCTGCAATCTATGTGCAAAATAATAACGGGTTGAGTTCTAACAAAGAACATATTACATGCTGGTATGCTGATAGAGTAAACTATTATATGAATATGATATGATATAAGGTATACACTGGTCCGTCGCATACACTGGTATGCGCAAGTTACTGTTGCATAATGTAGGCTATGGCTGCTATTATATGTAATTCATATAGGCTACCTAATAGTATATGATTTTTAGAGGCATCTATTTTGTTGTCGGTAATACCGACAACAAAATAGATGCCTCTAAAAATCATATAGCCAATCGAACACAACTAATAAAGGCATTCATATTACAGCACGGTTATAATGACACACAACCAACGCCAAACAGTGGTCAACGAACGGTCTTTATTAGTATTTTGAGCTGTCCAGGCAGAATTGCAGCAATGGTCTTAGGGAGCCGTTGATATCTGACATCACCGTTTACAAGTCCGCCTTTTATTTATCCCATAACACGCGTTGTGTCTTCTTGGTTCGACAGCAGTGAACAATCTCCGTGAAGTTTCTCAGAGTTCCGCTCGGGTCAGTCCATTATTTCACATCCCATGGGGGGTGTTTCATCACTTTCATGACCATATATGGATAATCATGCACGAGCATTGACGGTAGAACAAAGTCGGTATTTATCAACACGGAGGAGCATAGGACCTGTGTACGCACGGTTGATGAATCCCAATATTTCTGTGCGTGCACTAATTCTAAATTCTGTGCTTATGTGTGGAAATAGAACATTTTCTACGACACGTTGATGAATGAGGGCCCTGGTGAGAGGCAAGTGGAAACGACCGAAGGTTCCCATGTCAATACTGGGGGATCTCAACCACTGGGGGAGGACTCGTACCCTCACCAGCGGGATCTCCATGGGCAGCAGGCTATCACACGTCACAGTCTTCACCGACGCCTCCCTCACGGGATGGGGGGGGACGTGTCAGACCAGCACAGTAGGGGCAGCTGGGCGTGCCATGCTACCCGGTCTGCACTGCATATCAATGTGTTGGAATTGAAGGCGGTCCTTCTGGTCCTCAAACGGTTCGGCCACCTGGTGGTGGGCGAGCACGTGTTGGTCAGGACAGACAACACGACAACAGCGTTGTATGTCAACAGACAGGGTGGAGTACGCTCCGTCTGTCTGCACCGGGCGGCGGTCGAGCTCTAGCTATGGGCGTCTCTCAATCTGCGCAGCCTGAGGGCGCTCCACATCCCTGGCAAGCAGAATGTGGGCATGGATGTGATGTCGCGGGGCGGTCCTCACCCCGACGAGTGGGGACTACGTCCAGACATAGTCAGACGGGTCTGGGACCGGTTCGGGGAAGCCATGGGGGATCTGTTTGCGAGCAGACAGTCTCACCAGTGCCCCTTATGGTTCTCGGTCAGTCGGGGGGACAATCCTCCCTTGGGGGTGGATGCCTTCTCGATGTATCCATGGCCGCCCGGGATTCTGTACGCGTTCCCCCCCATACACCTGATAGCTCAGCTGTTGGAGCGGATACGTCGGAAGCACAGGACTTTGATCCTGATCGCGCCGGACCGGAGCATGGCTGTATGGTTCCCGGTCCTGATCCAGCTCTTGGTAGCCCCGCCGTGACCTGTTCCTTGGTCACCGCTGGCCCTCTCTCAGGCACACAGATCTCTGTGTCTGTTCCCTTTTCTGGGACAGCCACTGAAGGTTTGGCTGCTGAGGGGGTGAGTCTGGAGGGGATGGGTCTTGACCCTTCTGTGGTCGACACCATCCGAAACGCGCGTGCTCCCTCCACTATCGCGGTAAGTGGCGTGCTTTTCAAGAGTGGTGTAAGGTGGGGGGCTGGGATCCGGTGTCCTGCCCCTTGGACGCTGTCCTTTCCTTCCTTCAGTCTATCTTGGGTAGACTGTCGGCCTCGACGGTGAGGGTATACGCTGCAGCTATATCCTCTTGTCATGTGGGTTTTGAGGGCATTACGTTGTTCAGCCACCCTCTTGTGAAACGTTTCCTGCTTGGCGCTCGGCGTCTGGAACGTTATCTGTCTCCGAGTTGGGACCTCCAACTGGTCCTGGGCCGGTTGTCGGAGGCCCTGTTTGAGCCTCTTGAGCAGGCGCCGTTAGAGCAGCTGTCTTTCAAGACTGCGTTCCTGCTGGCCATCACCTCCGCTAAGCGTGTGGGTGAGCTGTGTGCTCTCTCGGTGCGGCCTGAGTGCCTGTCTATTCGGGCCAATAGCGGTGCGACTCTGAGGCCTAATCCAGTCTTCGTGCCAAAGAATATCCGGAGCTCTTTTCGCTCCAGGGATATTGTGATTCAGGCGTTTCATCCGCCTCCTCACGCTAGTGGGTTAGAGCGAGCCTTCATCTGTCGTGTCCTGTCCATGCCTTGGGGGTTTACCTCAGTCGGACGCAGGATCTCAGCGCTGCCGATCAACTGTTTGTTTGTTATGGTGGCCCTCGCGCAGGTAAGGCACTGTCCAAGCAGCGCCTGTCACATTGGTTGTGCGAGGGCATTGCCCTTTGCTACACGTTGGCTGGACAGGTCCCCCCTGGGGGTGCCGGGGGCACTCCACTCATGGAGTGGCGGCTTCTGCCGCCTTGTTAGGGGGGGCCTCGGTGGAGGATATCTGTGCTGCGGCCTCCTGGTCCTCCCCGGGTCCCTTTGTTAAGTTTTACCTCATGGACATGACTGGGGGTTCTGTCTCCCAGGCGGTTCTGAGGTCTGGGACCTCCCCTGCGTCCCACCAGTCGGTGGGCTAGCAGGTGTGTGTGGGTGTGTGCCACGGGGTGCTGTGTCATACGTGGTCCCGCCTGTACTGTGTGTTTTAGGGGTCTTGGTTCCCCCTTTTTTTCGCACTTTGGTGGAGTTGACTGCCTCCGCCCCTTCGTTAGGACGGGCAGGTGGACAGGACTCCCCTCCTCCCTGGTGGTGGGGCTTACGGGCCCTCGGGGGGTACACTTGTCGGGTCACGCGTCCGCTCTGTCCCATATCTCATAATGGCAAGAGCGAGACGCGATGACCAGTATGATATATAACGAAAGGTTATCCTATAACCTAGTTATATGAATACTGGCAGAGCGTCTCGCTCTTAGCGCCCTGAGGTCCCTTGGTTGGGTTTTCAATGTTGGAAACTTTTTTTTCTGAGGAAGGTAGAGTGTGACCATGTCCGGCGTCTTATATGAGGACGCTGGGGCGTGGCCTGGTCACGTGCATGAGTGCAAATTGTTTGTCCATGAGCACAGTAGGTGCTAGGAGATAAGAGTTATCTCATAATGGCAAGAGCGAGACGCTCTGCCAGTATTCATATAACTAGGATAACCTTTCGTTCTGTTTACTACTGATAGAGCGATAGAGCTTGTTACCTTTTGAAGTAAATTCTGCAATAACTTCAATGTCCCTGTTTTTCATGATAATACATTACAATATTTAGCCTGAATATTTAGCAACTGAAGACATTTAAACATCTGATTAGCACTATACTCAGTAGTACAATTGATATATTGTATACCCAGTTTAATCACCTGTACATTGTATATTACTATTTCACTTTACTGTTACATTTACACTCTGGTTGGATGCCAAACCTATTTTTGTTGTACTGTACTTGTGCTGTATAATGACAATACATTGCATCTAATCTAATTGATCTAATCTAATTTAATTTATTCTAATCTATTCGAATCTAATATGTCTGCAAGCTATATTTAATGGCTGAGAGCCCCTATGTGTAGGAGAGAGTAGGAATAGTACTGAGAGTAGGAGACATTCATTGTAGGTTTTGGTCTTTTCATAGGCAATGTCTTCATGTTGACAATAAGAAAAAGAAAATCCACAGGCCTTGTACTTTTGATCATAAGAGGAAAACATTTAGTTTTCCTTGATAAAGTTTATTAATTAAAGATTAAACTGGACTTTGAAGAAGTCTTTATTCATTGCACACATTGACAATGTCGTCATGCAGAGACACACACATGCGATGGGCGGCACACACAGATACACACATGATGCAATTATTTGATCTTTTTGGGTCATTAGCTTTGTTGAAATATATTTAAAAAAATAGGGACTATCAACTTTTGACATAGATGACATAACAACTTTTTTTACACTAAGTACTTGAGTAGTACTTTTTAAGTATGCTACTTTATTGCGATTTTCAAAACACTGACTCACGTTTCACCGCTCCTACTAATTGTTCTACTACTACTTCAGTTTGAGTCATGTATTCCAGGGCTCTTTCCACTCCTCGCGAACAAAAGGACCTCATTTGAGAGGGCACGACGGAGCAGATCACAGAAGCCCGGCTTGAAATGTCGAAGGTTCCCCTGTGTTGATTTGACGTGGAATATGCTGAGTCATGCTAAGCGCCCTGAATGGGAGAGCAAACAGGACGAGTCTTCTTCATTAACGGCTCGGCTTGTACTCGCGGTATTACTTATTTGACATTTTACCAGGGATCTCGAAATGTCAGTGCTTTTCAAGTGGTATTTTGGGGAATATAATTTGACTGAGCACCATAGTGCACTACATTCCACTGTGTTTGGGACGGTGAAGTCTTAAAGGTCCCCTCCACTCAGAAAAAGCAGTTTTTTCCCCCACAGTTAACTCCTCATGGAGGCATGACTTTGACTATGCAGATTGTTAGTTGTGCAGAACTTGTCCATTCTGGCTTTTCAGAGCCAGAGCTCCGCTGGAACGTTGCCATTCTTCCACTGAAGGGCTGGGGGGGGGGGGGCTTCTTAGATTAGAGATTAGAGTCAATCTATTGTCATTACACAAGCACAAGTACAGAGTCAAGTCAAGTCAAGTCAAGAGTTTTATTTGTCACGGCATACAAGTACTTTATACAATGAAATGCGGGGGGTCTTGCCTGCAACGATGTGCATAATACAATAGTAATATATAATAAGAATCCAATAGAACGACATTGTGCAATAAAACAAGTAAACAAAGTAGGGCATATCGGTATATGTGAGTTATTTACAGAGCATGGTAGGACATGCTAGGTCCTGTGGTAGTGCAATACACTGTTAGCTACGGATGAGGCACTGCGTCTTTATGTACACTGTTATACAATGCTATATTATACAATCTCAAGTTATACTATACTATTCTTAAAGTGACCTTTCCTTTTGTAAAGTGACCATAAGTGTGAGCGTATGCAGCATGAGTGTGTGTGTGCTCATGTTAAAGTGGCTGCTAGTGTGTGAGCGTGTACAGTGTGTGTGTTGTGTGTGTGCTCATGTGTGCTTGTGTGTGGAGAGTGCAGTGTTCAAGGCTCTGATGGCCTGGGGGAAGAAGCTGAGCCGAAGTCTCTCTGTCCTAGTTGCTGGTGTTCGCAGGCGTTTGCCTGACCGCAGCAGCATGAACAGGCTGTTGTTGGGGTGGTGAGGGTCTTTCATTATTCTGCAGGCTCTGGATTTGCACCTCTTGTTGTATAGGACCTGGAGCGGTGGTAGTGCAATACCTGTGGTACGCTCGGCAGAGCGCACCACTCTCTGTAGGGCCTTCTTGTCCTGTGCCGTGCTGTTTCCATACCAGGCAGTGATGTTTCCAGTCAAGATGCTCTCTACAGCTCCGGAGTAGAAGGACTGGAGTATCTTCCCAGATACTCTGAACTTCCTTAACTGTCTCAGGTAGTAGAGGCGCTGCTTCGCCTTTTTTTACGACTGAGTCTATGTGTGTTGTCCATGTCAGATCCTCTGAGATGTGGACCCCCAGGTACTTGAAGCTGCTCACCCTGTCCACGGTAGCCCCGTTTATCCTCAGTGGTGTGTGTGTCTCCTGCTGTCTCCTCCTAAAATCCACGATCAGCTCCTTGGTTTTACCAATGTTCAGGAGCAGGCTGTTGTCTTGGCACCAGCGTTCCAGTACCTCAACCTCCTCCCGGTAGGCCTTCTCGTCGTTGTCCGAGATCAGCCCCACCACCACTGTGTCGTCCGCAAACTTCACTATGGAGTTGGAGCTGAACTTGGCCACACAGTCATGTGTGTATAGTGAGTACAGCAGGGGGCTCAGAACACAGCCCTGGGGGGACCCGATGCTCAGGGTGATGGTGTTGGAGGTCTGACCCCCCACCCTGACCGCCTGGGGCCTTTCAATCAGAAAGTCCAGTATCCAGGCGCTCAGAGCGGAGCTCAGACCCAGCTCGATCAGCTTGTCCACCAGTCTGGTGGGGACTATGGTGTTGAACGCTGAGCTGTAGTCAATGAACAATAGTCTCACATAGCCCCCCTTCTGACGGTCTAGGTGAGAGAGGGTGCTGTGCAGTACTTGGGAGACCGCATTATCAGTGGACCTGTTTGGCCTGTATGCAAATTGCATAGGGTCCATATCACTGGGGAGGGAGGCACAAACGTGATCCTTGACCAGCCTCTCAAAACATTTCATGGCCACAGAGGTGAGTGCCACCGGTCTGTAGTCATTGAGACATGTTGGGGAGGATTTCTTTGGTACCGGGATAATGGTAGACATCTTGAAGCAGGCAGGGACCACTGACTCCGCCAGGGATCGATTAAATATGGTGATGAACACAGGGGCTAGCTGTTTAGCACAGGACTTAAGTATGCGTCCTCTTATTCCATCTTGGCCAGCAGCCTTTCCGTTGAGCTAGCGGCGCCACTGTTTGCACCAAACCGTGCGTAAAAGGAGTTGAGCTGGTCCGCGAGAGAGGCGTCGTTGCTCCCCATTGAGGGGGTGCTGACTTTGTAGTCAGTTATTGTCCTCAGTCCCCGCCATAAGCCTCTTGTGTCATTCTGTGCCATTTGTACCTCCATTTTGTCAGCATACGTCCTTTTGGCAAGTTTAACAGCCTTGCGCAGAGTGTAGACCAGGGGTGGGCAATTATTTTTCCCGGGGGGCCGAATGAGCAACTGAAAATATGTTGGGGGGCCGGGCCAAAATTCCAAACTCAATTATGCATAATATACATTTTATTTCTATATAAAAAGCAGTAAATGGCATTGTTTTGACCCCTGGTAAGAGTGTATGTTATTATTTGGCAATTAAAAGGTGAGGTTAGCTTTCAAAAATATCATTTATTCAAATAGAATTTATTTCCAAAATGATAAACTAAATGTGAAACATTAATAACGAGTTTCTATTGTTTCTATTGAAACAAGGATTTTCTTAGCTTTCTAAAGACATCACATCATCTTATAGCAAAAATAAACAAGACATGTCACTGAACTGTGTAAAGAAAAGTGTCCCCGTTTTGTAGCCTTTTTTACTTTACATGCCTATATTAAACATTTAAGAAAAAAAAATATCAAGTGTCCCATTTCACTTGTTATATTTCCACATTTTAGTGTTCTTCAGTTCTTTTTTGTTTCATTCAGTGTGATAAATCCAGTCTCTGTTGAGCTTTAACAAGTCCATCAAAGTCAGGTTGCATGTCTGAGGTGGAGATGTGAAGCACAGCTGCCAGATGTTCATCAGTGAGAGAGGATCTGTACCTGGACTTGGTAAATGTCATGACTGAGAATGTCTGTTCACATATGTAGGTGGATCCAAAGAGAACCAACATCTTCTGAGCATGTCTCCTAAGCGTATATTGTGCGTGTGAACGTTGACATGAAAAGAAAAAAGTAAAAAAAAAAAAAAAAAAAAAAAAAATTAAAAAGAATTTTTTTTTTTTATTTTTTTTTATTTTTTTTTTTATTATCATGTAATCTTTCGCGGGCCGGTCAGAATCATCCCGCGGGCCGGATGCGGCCCGCGGGCCGTACAATGCCCAGGTCTGGTGTAGACTGTTGTCTTGTACTCTTCCATGTTTCCTGTCTCTCTGCCCAGGTTGTAGGCAGTGGTGCGAGTTTTCAGAGCTGCTCTGATAGTACTGTCCACCCACGGTTTCTGGTTTGGGAACACCCTCGCCTTCTTTGTGGGGACGATACTATCAGCTAAGATTGCTATGAAGCTAACAACAGCACAACACAATTACATTTGCATCTAACCAGAGTGCATAGGAGCAGTCAAGTGCATTGTAATATACAGCATAACATGTGTGTATATATGGAGTACAATACTGCACATACATTAGCTTAGCATATTTACTTCGTAGCTTTTTTTTTTTTTTTTATATATTTTTATTTCATTTTTTGGAAGAAAAGGCAGGATATATAATGCACATACAATGCACATACAATGCACATAAAAACATACATTTAAATGTTTTGCCAATTACTTGCATTGGCTTGCCCCTTGCCTCATTTAAAATAAAAAACTCCTACCCCCTAACCCCTGCACCAACCACCGTTGACAAAAAATTTATAAAATAATAATAATAATAATAGTAACCCCCCCCCAACCCACCCCGTCATAGGCCTGAGAAGAAAATTAATTGAACAAAAATGTCAACAAAGACCGAAAAACTAAAAAAATAACTAAAAGGAATTATACAGATATAATTAGTTATGTCCTGCTAGCTATATATTGAAGGTCCTAACTTGATAGAGAATATGGTTCCAGCTATCTATTGTTTGATATCTTGCCCCATTTAATCTAGCTGTAGAAAGCTCCATTGTTACAACATCAGCTAATAACTGTTTCCAGTGATTAAAGGGCAGAGAGTGTGGAGCTTGCCATCGCAGCGCCAACATTTTTTTTGCAGCAGTACTTCCTGCCAGCCAAAATCGTCTCTGAACAATACTTAAAGCTAAAGAATCATCATCATTAAGGAGAAGTAATTTGGGACAACAGGGAATATGTTTTTGTAATACTTTAGATAGATAATTAGTTATCTGTTCCCAGAAACTTTTAACTGTGGGGCATTCCCACATCATATGTGTAAAAGTACCAGTAGTATTTAGAGAACAAAGTGTACAGTTTGGTGACATACTGTAGCACGTCTCATTCTATAAGCTTTCTGGGGGGTTAAATATGTTTTATGGACAAAATTGAAATGAATCTGCTGATGATTTGGGTTTCGTGATGCCATAGTAACATTTCCCCAAACTCTGGTCCAATTGATAGAGTGATGGCGTTCTAATCCCAATTCTGTGCTCCACGATTGGATAACAGGTATTAACGAAGTACATCTTTGTGATAGATCTTTATAAATTATAGAGACTTGTCCTTTGGAGAGACCTGCAGTTTTTTTAGAGAAAGTAATTAACGGGTGAGTAGTTGGTTTGGTCCATGGAACTCCATAGGCTCGCATAGCCGAGCGGAGCTGTAAATATAAAAAAAAGGAGGTGCCAGGTAAGTTATATGACTCTTTCAGATCTGAGAATGTTCTTAGACCATTGTCCTCCATAACATCGCCAAGTACATGAATGCCACAGTTGGACCATGATTGAGCTACAAAACTGCGGCCTCCGCTAAGCAAAAACGGGTTATGAAATAAGGGAGTCTGCTCATGCCACTTAGTATCCCAATTAAGTAACTTTTCATATTTGCGCCATAAAGATATGGCATGCGCTATTATCGGACCATAACGTAATCTACATTGCTTTAGTGAAATATCTGTAAAGACAATGTCTTGTAAACGAATCGGCGCCACAATATGTTTTTCAATATTAAGCCAGGGGGCCTCAGAATTTAAATTAAACCAACTCAACAGAGGACGAAATGATAACGCTTGAAAATATAACTTAAAATTTGGCACAGTTAAACCACCAGATTGCCGCTCATTTTGTAAGGTAGTAAGTTTAACCCGAGCTCGCTTGCCTCGCCATATACATTTTGAGACTGCTCTATGTAAATTTTCCCAATGAGCAACAGGTGGGGCAATAGGAATCATGGAACTACAGAAGTTTACTCGAGGTAATATGTTCATTTTGATAATAGAGACTCTTCCGGAAAGGGAGACAGGTATATTACACCATCGATTGAGATCATTTATGATTGACCTAATGGTTCTATTGTAGTTTACGGACACAATTTTTTCAATTGAAGGAAATATATCAATACCAAGATATTTAAATTGTGTTACAACCGGGATCTCATGGTCAAGCACAGAGTTAGGAGTGGTTCTTAGGTACATTAGTGCTGATTTGGTCCAGTTTATTTTATAACTTGAAATTGAACTGAATTTTTCAAAGATTTTCAGGAGGCTTGAGAGAGACTGAGATACATTCTCCATATATAACAAGATGTCATCCGCATAAAGCGAAATATGATGATCAGTAGAATTTACAGAGATTGGCTTAATGTTTTCTGATTGCCGTATAGCTTGGGCTAAAGGTTCAAGGGATAAAATAAACAAGCTTGCAGAGATCGGATCCCCTTGCCTGCTTCCACGAGTGATTTTGAAAGGAGGAGAACTAATATCTCCGGTTATGACACTGGCTGATGGATTAGAAAATATAATTTTTACCATATTTATAAAATTTTGACCTAGTCCCATATGTTTCAGTACAGCCCAAAGATAGGTCCACTCCAGACGGTCAAAGGCCTTCTCTGCGTCAACAGAGAGAACAGCTGACGACACTTTAGCTTGAGAGGCGGAGTTGACAATGTGAAGGAGACGTCGCAAATTATCAGACGAAAGCCTTTTTTTAACAAAACCACTTTGATCTGGGTGAATCAGTTTAGGTAAAAACTTTTCAAGACGGCAAGATAATACTTTAGAAAATAGTTTGGCATCTGTATTAATTAAAGAAATAGGGCGCCAATTAGAACACTGGTTTGGATCTTTACCTTTTTTTAATAAAAGAGAGATTAGGGACATATTCACGTCTCTCCCTAAGGAGCCTTTAGATATGGATATATTAATCATCTCAAGTAGTAGCGGGCCTAAGACGTCCCAGAACCGCAAATAAAATTCAGGGGGAATGCCATCCCACCCTGGAGACTTGCCTTTATTCATATTTTCCAGAGATGTTTTGAGTTCTTGCAATGATATAGGAGCACCCATTAAACTTGATTCAACTGGTGACAAAACAGAGAGGTTAAGGCCACTTAAAAAGGATTCAATCTCTTCAGAGGGACGCTCGCCTTCTGTAGTATATAAATCATTATAACATTTTGCAAATCTTGTATTGATTAATTTTGGATCTGTAAGCAGCTCACCATTTTCTGATGTAACAGTAGTAATATTTCCTACAAGATCACTATTGCGTAGTTTGTTGGCCAATATTTGACTCGGTCGATTACCATGAAAGTATTGGTTTACTCTACCTTTATGGATGGAGGATTCGGCTCTTTTCCTGATAAGATCGTTTAGTTCACTCTTAACATTGGCTAGTGTGGCGGCAGTCTGTTGAGAGTAACGCCTCTGTTGAGATAGGTCCAAGGTAGACAGCATGGTTTCTAATTCCGATATTCGTTTTAGCTGAGATTTATTAAGACTTGAAGAGAAAGTAATAGCATTATTTCTGACAAAGCCTTTAGTAGCGTCCCAAAGTATCCTGAAATCATCCACGGAGTTATTATTAAACATTAAAAATTGGGCTAGCTCAGACTGAAATTGCTCACAGAATGCTGGATTATCCAATAAAGAGCAGTTAAAGCGCCATCTTGTGGCCTTTTTCTTAGCCTGGCTGAATTGAAATTGACAGAAATAGGCATGGTGATCTGATAAACTCATAGGTCGGATTTCAATTTTTTTTACGTCTGAAAATAAGGATGCTGATATTAAAACTAAATCAATACGGGAAAATGATAGATGTCTATTAGAGAAAAAAGTATACTCCCTGTTGCCTGGATTATGAACCCGCCAAATATCAATAAGATTAAAGTCAGATAGCAAGTGCTTTAAAGCGTTTGTCGAGCGAGCATTATGATTAACTGCTTTTGATTTATCCCAGGTATGATCCAAAACAGAATTCATATCCGACCCAATAATCAACTGGAAATCAGCTAGTTCCATTAGGATTTTATTCAATGATTGAAAAAAGTCTGGTTCATAACAGTTGGGTGCATAGACATTAATAAACGCAATTTTTTTTACCATTATGAATACATTTTAGAAAAGCTATTCTTCCTTCTTGATCACTGCCTTTGCCTATGATGGTAATTTTGCATTTTTTATCAATGATTATAGCAACCCCTTTGGTTTTATTCAAAGCTGAAGCAGAAGAAGCCACTTTATAACGCTGATTTTCTAATTTGTGCATATCTCTTTCAAGCAAGTGCGTTTCTTGAAACATGCATATTTCAACTCGATTTCTTGATATAGTATCAAGACAGCTAGCCCTTTTAATGGAATTGTTAAGACCTTTAACGTTCCATGAAAAAATAGCTAAAGACGACATTTATAATATGAAATAAAATAATTCAAAAGTATATGAATCTGTACTAATAGATAACCCAAATTTGGTCTTTGTTGACGAGATGCCCAAAGTATGCACATAAGGGAAAAAAAGGCCCATATAACCCACCCCATCTTAACAAAAAAAATCTGTACGAATTTTAAAAAACAGTACAAAAACTTCAAAAACGAAACAAAAAAAACAAGAAAAAACAAAGGTGATTGGTGCCCCTCCCACGTAGATCCTCCCCACCCTGTATATCTAACACAGGGTTGTGACATAGCTGCAAAAGGAAGCTCATCTCCTCATGTCCCAGTGGGTGGCTGTGTGCTGGTCGGCTCTCTGTGCAATTGGAGTAAACAGTATTGATTAACAGGTGTCTAAGCAACTATTCAGTTGGAATATATCTTTATGACATTTGTCAAATTGATAAAAATAATGTTAAAAAAAAAACTAAAAAAAACTTTGTGTTTATCCAATTAATAAGTATCTTAGATAGCTTAACTATGTCCCTCTGCACAGAGAGACCTCGCAGAACTACACCACCCAGATTAATCCTATGATGGACTATGCAGATGGTGGTTAAGATAAAAAAAAAAAAAAAAAAAAAAAAACTGAAGAGCAGCAGGTAAAAATAAAAGGAGTATTGGCCAAAAGTATGACAATTACTTTTACTTTGTTGGTATCACCATTAAATAATTGGTGTTCTTGAGTAAAAGTAAAAACAAATAAGAAACAGCAATAATAAATAGTACTGATAATATCGCCTAGTAGCATTTTATTTAACCATCAAAATATGGTGACTATGAATGTGTGATATTGTCTATCATCTGTTAAGTATTTTGTTATTGCAAGTGTTTATATACTAAACTATAGTACATTTAGTTTGAGGAGAATTTTAGTAATGGAAAAACAAATGAATCGAAAAAAACATGAAGAAAACAAGTAATTAATAATAATAACAATAATAATAATAATAATAATAATAATAATAATAATAATAATAATAATAATAATAATAATAATAATAATAATAATAATAATAATAATAATAATAATAATAATAATAATAATAATAATAATAATAATAATAATAATAATAATAATAATAATAATAATAATAATAATAATAATAATAATAATAATAATAATAATAATAATAATAATAATAATAATAATAATAATAATAATAATAATAATAATAATAATAATAATAATAATAATAATAATAATAATAATAATAATAATAATAATAATAATAATAATAATAATAATAATAATAATAATAATAATAATAATAATAATAATAATAATAATAATAAAGAAGGTAGTAATTTACACACTAGACTAAATTTTTTTATTTTTTTGGAAAACTCAAATGACAAAACGATTAAATGTAAATATATATATATATACATACTATGCAAAGGAAGTAAACAAAAGAAAGGGGGAGAAAATAGAACATTATTAAGTAACCAATATTTAACACTAAACGAAATTCATAAAATAATAATCATTCATTTCAAAGGAGTGCTCAAGGTTAGAACTAAGTAATAAAAAATAAATAAAAAAAAAACGACTATAGAAAACCTTTATATGGAGCATATGCAAGTGTGTTACCAACCTAATTATTATAAAAAACATTGAAACTACTTCGTAGCTTTTTAACACATTGGACGCCAGACCAGAGATAAGTCGGGTTAACTCGCTGGGCGCCAAACCCGAGAAAAGTCGGGTTTTCATCGTTATTTCTTTTATTCGATATTTCCATTCATAATACATCCATCCAAGTTTCTCAAGTTCAAGTTTCTTTATTAGTTGTCATACAGAAGTACAGAATACTTTTATACAAAATGCTTCTTTCTGTTTCGCTCCAGAGACTGTGCTAGGCAAAAATAGATAATAGCCTGATAGCCTGTTATCATTGTGAATGGGTCTGAGATCGCAAATGTCCAATATCGCCGCCTGACGCTTTGCAGCCGGTATTGCACATCCTTGGATTCTCTCTGGCTCAGTCTGTACGTTGATCTAACAAGTCCGGTCCGAGTTTTCCTACTCGGGCAGTAGTAACGGGAATGTATGGATGAAAAAAGTTTGTTTTTTGTATCTTGACCGGAAGAAACTCAATCGACTATATTATTAGATCCATAGTTATAATATTTAATATAGTTTTAGCACTGTAAACACCGGCATGTACCCCCATTCATTACAGCGCTGGCACACACAGCCATACGCCCACAGCGACCTCTGGCGCCCAATGTGTTATTAATATGAGAAAGCTACGGAGTAAATATGCTAAGCTAATGTATGTGCAGTATTATATATTCAGCGTTATGAGTTCTCTGTACATCCTCACAATCTGAGCCACGCAATTAATCCTGGGAACTCGTTGGCTGCCATTGCCCAGCTGGCCACATTGTGTAGCTCTAAGAAGTGTTGTGTTTGGGTGAAACACATTTTTAACCGTTTAGGTGGAAAAAGAGGAAGTTAACCGACTTGGGGGAAGACATGAGGGGCAGAGTGTGAGGTTCGCCTCTTCCCTGGACCTTTAATTCCTGTTCCCTGGACCTTAATCCCCTGTCTCCTCACCTCACCAGCCCCCACCCTCGCGTTTGTTTACTCTCGTCTGCTCTTCAGCAGCCCACACCCTTGGACTACCTGTCATTATGTGTTTGATTGGTCCGTGCCGAACACACACTTCTAGTCAAGTATCAATTACCATCACGCACCTGATGTGTGTTCTAATTAGCGCTCCAGTGGGCTTTAAATACCTCGATCTCCCCCCCCAGTCCTCGTCGGGTCGTTCTGCAAACTCCTACGGGAGATTCTCTATCTGTAAGCTCCTACGGGAGATTCCCTATCTGTCTGTATGCTGTTCCATCTCCGGCGTGAGACGAGGTGCAAGCCTTCGCCACCTGTCGCCGTTTGCCTGGAGTGGGACACAGTACTGCGCTCTCTAATTCTCTACGGGAGGTATTCCAGTGTTCCACTCCAGACCCAGACTCCGAACCGGCGCGTTCTCCAAGCAGACGCGCACCACTCCAGACCCCGCGCCAGATGCGCTCTCCGAACCGGCGCGTTCTCCAAGCAGACGCGCACCACTCCAGACCCCGCGCCAGATGCGCTCTCCGAACCGGCGCGTTCTCCAAGCAGACGCGCACCACTCCAGACCCCGCGCCAGATGCGCTCTCCGAACCGGCGCGTTCTCCAAGCAGACGCGCACCACTCCAGACCCCGCGCCAGATGCGCTCTCCGAACCGGCGCGTTCTCCAAGCAGATGCGCACCACTCCAGACCCCGCGCCAGATGCGCTCTCCGAACCGGCGCGTTCTCCAAGCAGACGCGCACCACTCCAGACCCCGCGCCAGATGCGCTCTCCGAACCGGCGCGTTCTCCAAGCAGACGCGCACCACTCCAGACCCCGCGCCAAATGCGCTCTCCGAACCGGCGCGTTCTCCAAGCAGACGCGCACCACTCCAGACCCCGCGCCAGATGCGCTCTCCGAACCGGCGCGTTCTCCAAGCCGACGCGCCCCACTCCAGACGTCTAGCCTGCGCCCTCCTACTCCATCCCTGTAAGCAGCTCTGGCCCTAGTCTCCCCTGTTGGCTTCTTTGTTAGCTCCCCTGTTAGCTTCCCTGTTAGCTCCCCTGTTTAGCCTGTTAGTCACCCCTGTTAGCTCCCCTGTTAGCCTTTGTTGTTTCCCCTGTTGACTCCCCTGTTTAGCTTCCCTGTTAGCTCCCCTGTTAGCCTGTTAGTCTCCCCTGTTAGCTCCCCTGTTAGCTCCCCTGTTAGCCTGTTGACTCCCCTGTTAGCTCCCCTGTTTAGCCTGTTAGTCTCCCCTGTTAGCTCCCCTGTTAGCCTTTGTTGTTTCCCCTGTTGACTCCCCTGTTTAGCTTCCCTGTTAGCTCCCCTGTTAGCCTGTTAGTCTCCCCTGTTAGCTCCCCTGTTAGCTCCCCTGTTAGCCTGTTGACTCCCCTGTTAGCTTCCCTGTTAGCCTCGTTAGCTCCCCTGCAGCTTGCTAGGCCTCTACTACCAGCATGGCCCCAGTCTTCTAGCTTAGCCCCGGCTGCTAGCACCGCCTCTATGTTAATGCAGCCCTTGCAGCTAGCATAGGCCCTGTAGCTAGCCATGCCCAGGCAGCTAACCCGGTCCCTCTGCATGGCCTCCACTTTTTGTGTAGTTTTCCCCACTGCTAGGACTGCCCCTTCAGCTAGCAAGGTCAGTTTTCTCCCACTGCTAGGACTGCCCCTTCAGCTAGCAAGGTCAGTTTTCTCCCACTGCTAGGACTGCCCCTTCAGCTAGCAAGGTCAGTTTTCTCCCACTGCTAGGACTGCCCCTTCAGCTAGCAAGGTCAGTTTCCCCACTGCTAGGACTGCCCCTTCAGCTAGCAAGGTCAGTTTTCTCCCACTGCTAGGACTGCCCCTTCAGCTAGCAAGGTCAGTTTTCTCCCACTGCTAGGACTGCCCCTTCAGCTAGCAAGGTCAGTTTTCTCCCACTGCTAGGACTGCCCCTTCAGCTAGCAAGGTCAGTTTTCCCCACTGCTAGGACTGCCCCTTCAGCTAGCAAGGTCAGTTTCCCCACTGCTAGGACTGCCCCTTCAGCTAGCAAGGTCAGTTTTCTCCCACTGCTAGGACTGCCCCTTCAGCTAGCAAGGTCAGTTTTCCCCACTGCTAGGACTGCCCCTTCAGCTAGCAAGGTCAGTTCCCCACAGCTAGGACTGTCCTTCCAGCTAGCTTGTTCTCTCATGCTGGTCCAGCCCTGTCTGCCAGCCTAGCTCCGGCAGCTAGCGCAGCCTCTATGTTAATGTAGCAGTACAGCTAGCATAGGCCCTGTAGCTATCAGTGCCCTGGCAGCTACCCTTTCCCTCTGCTAGCCCCTTCCCTGTTCCCCTCTCCAGTGCCCCTGTTCCAGCCCTGTCTGCTAGCCTAGCTCCGGCAGCTAGCGCAGCCTCTATGTTAATGTAGCAGTACAGCTAGCATAGGCCCTGTAGCTATCAGTGCCCTGGCAGCTACCCTTTCCCTCTGCTAGCCCCTTCCCGGTTCCCCTCTCCAGTGCCCCTGTCCCTCGCCCTGTCCAAGGCCTTAACCCTGTTTTCTCTGTCCCTGTCTCCAGCCCGCCCCCGCGGGCCTCTGTTCCTGTTCCCCTCTCCAGTGCCCCTGTTCCTGCCCTGTCCCTTGCCCTGGCCCTGTCCTTTAGCCTTAGCCCCTTAGCTTGCTCGCCTCTTAAAGGCACATTGCCCTTTTTCCCTGTTCCAGTATATTTTGTGTTCTCCCTTAAAGGGACAGTGCCGCTTTTTTGTTTGGATTCAATAAATGCCCAGTTCTTGGCTTACTCTCATACCTGTCTTGTGTTGTGCGATTGGGGTCGGTTACAAACCATAACACAGAGCGTTCATAGATCCTTACATTCTCAATGAGGGCAAAGGTGTAGGGAAGCTGCTAAGACCTTTTCAGTAATGTATTGAACATGTTTGGTGGAAAAACCATACCAAACAAATTGTTATTCAATATACAACACTTTTAAAGTGTTAAAAACGGATGTGGAGGGGATATTAAATAGATATTGTAGCCTATACAATGAAATGAAATAACATGAACGCATGAAAAGAAAAAAAGGTTCACTCAGACATTAAAGCTCATTGACCGCCACGCTGTTTTCCCATCTCTACTCAATGGCACCAGCGTTATTGACCATTTTAGCAATGTTTGCGGACCCATCGTGTGTTCTGTATTATAGCTATGGAGACAATAGTATGGCTCATTTGACAGGCATTGTCCATAGTCCAACACTGACTAACCAGTTCATTTCTACATACTGTAGTTTGTGCGCTATTCCATGCTAAACATCGCCCCTTTTCATAGATTGCGAGATATGACGCGTTATATGAATTATGCCCAAATCGTTCGGGTTCTCGCCTGAAACCCCAAATACTTCCAAATGAAAGGTATATACCATATACATATGTGTCTTCACGAAATCATCAAGGGGGGGGGGGGGGGGGGGGGCATTTTAACTCGAAACTGCGATCGTTACCAAAAGCATGTTTTAGGTCCGGTAAAATACGACACTGTGATCGGTACAGAAGCATGTTTTAGGTAAAAGAAAATACCAGCAGGTTACCTAAAATAGACCTTACCTCAGTCAGAAGGTACTCCAAAATGAATACATCCCAGTCGTCCCATGGCGATCGCAATTACTCGTGTATATTGGGCATGGCTACCATATGGGAAAAAATAAGTCTGAGGCACCAAATCTCCTCCTGATTGCTCTGTTCTGATCCACTCCAAGTCGGAAGCAGCCGGAGTAACTCAGTACTGGAACACAACTGATATCCCCAGTTCAAAAGGTAGGTGATACTGCCACCTGGCGGGTTCGATCGTCATTGCAATTCCAACGTAGGCAGCTATGCCAGGGAGACCCAGGCAGCTCCAAGGGAGTGTTTAGAATGGGGATCAAAAGGGCGGTTAGGTGGCGTAGCGGAGATTGCGTTCGTCACCAACCCCGGAGCTGTGAGCTGGATTCGCCTGTTCGAATCCAGCTCACAGCTCCGGGGTTGTCACCAGCTTGGCTGGCCGTTCACACTAATACAATTGGCTGTATTAGAGGGTGGGAGAAGCTGGCGGGGTGGGTACGGGTCGTTGTAAACAGCGACTCCTACAGTTCGGTCGGGGCGCCTGCTAAGCGCGGATAGGACCTGAGTGGGATAGTGTGATCCTTCCACACGCTACGCCCTCTCAGGGAGGATCCGCGCTGCCAGGTGAAAAGAAGCGGTTGATTGGCTGGACGTGTGTCGGAAGAAGCACGTGATAGCCTCCACTCTCCCAGATGATCTGACTGGGGGGGGTAAGTGCGCAGCGACCAGGAAGGGGATTGGGAATTGGCATACGACTAACATTGGGATGAGAGAAAAATCTGAGGAAAATGGAGGGGGAAAAAGATAAAAAATAAAAATAAAAATGGGATCAAAGGAAAAAGATCAAAGGATCAAAACCCGAGAAAAGTCGGGTTTGGCGCTCAACGGTTGGTGACAAATCCCGACTTTTCTCTGGTTTGGTGGCCAATGTGTTAATAATCCATTGTTTTTCATCTCAGGCATACAGAAATAGATAGGGAGCAATGATGGAGAAAAAAATACACTTTAACCTTGAGCTACCGGTGTTACGTTTTTGGGGGGAGTTAGAGCCCGTTGAGGAAATGGCTTTGCAAATGTTCTATTTTGCAAATGTGTGTTTTGAATTGGCTTGATATGGAGCAAGTCCATGTTGTTGTTTTGTATTTTGTACAGAGCAAGACAATAAAAATATATCCTCTTATTCCCCCGGCACTGGATGTATCTTGTTACTGCATGTGGCTGTTCATAAGTGGACTAGTGGGTTGAGAGGCCGATGCTAGATATATTTATTATTCATATATTTATCATTGTTATTGTTGTTGTCGTGGTTTTCCTTTGAAGTGGGGAGGTTACTGGGTGGGTAGAAGGGGATCTGGGAGGGTACTGGGTGGGTATGAGTGGGATCTGGGAGGGTACTGGGTGGGTATGAGTGGGATCTGGGAGGGTATGAGTGGGATCTGGGAGGGTACTGGGTGGGTATGTGTAACTGAGGGGTTACAAAACCCTGACTGTATTAAAGATTGTGATAGATTAAACCACTGCTAATTATCATTATTATTACTTGCCAGAAAGTACAGTTAATTATGGCAGACACTCAGAATAATACGGCACGGTGACAAAGAAATATCATTTAGAATATTTATTGTTATGCATCAAATTGTACAGAGATGGGAATTAAGGTCGCGCTTGTATGGCGAAGAATATGAATAAGTCAGTCAGTAGCAAACGTCAGTTGGAATGAATAATTCCTACGATGGGGTACTAGACTAAACGCCGCCTGGCGTAGGATGGCAATATAGGGGGAAACGCTGGTACCGCTGGAGACAGGGGGTTTCCTCCCAGAGATGTAAGCTCTGGAGGAAGGAAGAATGTTCGGATACTCAGTCTGTTCAATTGAAGAAGAAGGGGGTTCTCGTATAGAATCCAGTCCTTGTAATCCAAAGGCTCAGCAACAAAGCAATAACTGTAATCCAATTGCCCGATAGCAATGACGATAGCCAGCTAGCTTTGGTCCACGAAGCCAGCCCGAAGTAGATCTTCAATGTGGTTAAATCCAAACGACAGTGGGTATTAACGATGCTCTTCTCCAGGTAGTACGTTCCACAATCACTATAATCCAACCAATACTGGTTCGGCAATCGCCGCCGTCGGTTCCAATATGCACATGTCCAGTAGGTTCTATGACTAGGCCCTCCTCGTGTACTGGCACCAATGTATTTAGTCCACGCACACTGGCTAAGGTTCCACTAGCTACTAAACGAACGAACTGCTGGGTAATGCTGCACACGAACGAACTGCTGTTGGCACGATGCACAATAAATAACGACTCTTTACTTCACATTAAGCTAAGTCGAACTTGACGTTACTGCATTAACTCTGACACTTTTACTATTCACTTCGCACGTGGTTCTCAACACTCTGTTTAGACGAACTGCTTGCACTTCACTGTTTTACCGAACGAACGCACACTGCTGTTCGCACCTGCCGCGATATATATACTTAAGTGGCTTTCTAGTGCCAAACCTCAGTTCTCGTCTCGAATCAATGCGCCGTCTCCAGGCATGCTCCAACATGCCTGGGCTCGCCTTTGAACCTGACTTTAGGGGCGCGCCGTCTGGCGCCGAGAACGTTATCCAATGAGGAAAGTGAATATTACTAGGATTCAAACGCAGGCTTAAAGGGATATAAATTGTATATATAAATAATATACAAGGTATATAAAACAATAAACGTAGATTCTCAGCTTTTAATCTGGCCCTTCACAACAGCCGCCTCCTAATTAGTCTGCACCTAATTAGTTCAAGGGAGACAGATTAATAGTCCAGTCAACTGCTCAATACTTGTTGTGAGGAGTAGGGCAATCTACAAAGTCAGTGGGTCATGGTCGTCATCAGGGGAGTCAGGGAGCTCCGGCAACTCTATCAGCTTCGCCACGGGTCGGGTGTAAGTCCGCCCTTGGACTATGACTTCTGCCGCTCTGACTTTCCCATCGGCACCAGTAATCACTTTGCTTACGCGTCCGGCCGGCCACGTAGCTCGGGGTAGTGACTGGTCTATGATCATAACGACTGTGTCCACCTTCAGGTTGTCCCTGTCCTTTACCCACTTCTGACGGGCTTGGAGGGATGGTAGATAGTGGAGGAGGAAACTGGTCCAAAACTGGTCAGCCAATACCTGACTGTATCTCCACATTCTTCGGCCGTTCACCTCCTCAGGTCTGTACACCGCCTGTGGAAGGGCAGGGTCCAGCCGCCCCATCAAGAGATAGTTTGGGGTGACTGGGTCGAAGTCTGCTACATCACTTGAGACGTAGCCGAGGGGCTTCGAGTTCAAGACGCTCTCGATCTCCGTGAGGACTGTCGTGAGGACTTCTTCCGCCACGGTCTGGGCCCCAAGCACGGTGTACAGAGCAGTCTTTATAGAACGGACTTCTCTTTCCCAGGCTCCCCCGAAATGAGGGGCGTTCGGGGATTGAACTGGAATTTTATCTGAGAGGGAGCGAGGCGGGTCTTAAGTCCTTCACCCATAGCCTGGAAGCTCTCTCTCAATTCTCTTTCTCCGCCTTTGAAGTTTGTCCCTTGATCGGACAACAACACAGCCGGGATTCCTCTTCAGGCTTGAAATCTCCGGAAGGACATGAGGAATGAATCCGTACTCATGGTCTGAAGGATTTCTATATGAACAGCTCGGGTGGTCATACACTTGTACACAATGCCCCACCTCTTCTCTGTCCCTCTTCCTTTCTTGACGTTGAATGGGCCGAAGCAGTCCACGCCCGTGGAGTGGAAGGCCTTCTCGCCGAGTCGGAGGCGGCAGGGAGGCAGGTCGGCCATCATAGGTATACTGGGCTGTGCTCGCCACTTGCGACAGTTTAAGCAAGTCCGTTGGAAGCGACGTACTGCTTCTCTCCCTTGGAGTATCCAGTAGCGTCGTCGGATCTCAGCGAAGACTCTCTCTGCCCCCGCGTGGTACACATCCTTGTCGTACTTCTGTATGATCAGCTCGGTTATCTTGTGTCGGCTGTTGAGGACGATAGGATGCTTGACATCATCCGTCAAGTCCGGGGCCCGTTTCAAACGACCACCCACCCTGATGAGGTGCTGGCCGTCGAGCTCTGGGGACAAAGTGAGAAGTCGGCTGTCTGAGGGGATTGGCTTTCCCCCTTGCAGGCAGTCTAGCTCGTCCGGAAATGAGTCTCTTTGGGCTCTCTTTAGCAGAAGGAGTGCTGCCTCTGCGTAGTTCGATGCGTCAAGGTCTGTGGTGGGGGGGACCTCAGGGTGGTGCCACAAGAATGTCCTTTTCTGAGCACTCTCAAGGGTTAAGCAGTCGTCTATGTTAGGGTCCGTTGGAGCCGGGGCGTGCGTCAGCCCGCAGAACATAGACTTCTTGATCTCTGCCTCCTCTTGACTCGCCTCCCGTGGTGTGGGGGTAGGCCACTCCTCCTCCGGGAGCTTGAGGAACTCAGGACCGTCACTGTAAATGTTGGGACGTGTGAGGTCGTCTAGGGACATCCCCCGTGTGATGACATCTGCTGGGTTCTGCTTGGTGTCAACGTACCTCCAGCACGCTGATCCTACCAAGTCTTGAATCTCGGTAACTCGGACTCCGACGAAGACTTTGTATCGACAAGAATCGGACTGTATCCATGTGAGCACAGTCATGGAGTCTGACCACAGGATTGTCTTTCGCACTGTTATGGTGAGTTCACGTTGTATCAGCGTGGCGAGTTGCGCGCCTACCAGAGCTGCGCAGAGCTCTAGACGCGGGATAGATTGTTGCTTGCGGGGGGCTATTCTTGAGCGAGCCAGGACGAAGGCTGTGTGTACTTCTCCTCCCTCCTCTCGGGCTCTCAAGTAAGCCACCGAACCGTAAGCTACTTCTGAGGCGTCACTGAAGACGTGCAGGTCCATCTGACACGTCTCCAGCCGCACGGTGGGTGGGAAGTAGCTCCGGCGAATGTTCAGTTGAGTTCTCCCTCCCACTCTCTCCAGGTGGAAGCCAGGTGCTCGGGTATGGGGTCATCCCAGCCCTGCTCCTTGTCCCACAGTTCTCGCACCAGCATCTTCGCCCGAGTGGTGTAAGGTAGGATACACCCCAGCGGGTCGTATTGGCTTGCGAGTGTTCTGTATACGCTCCGTCGAGTGGTCGGTAGAGGGGTCGACCTTCCCTGCTCCTTGGTCAGGGGTGTGTGCTTATAATGGAGCGAGTCTGTTTTGAAGCGCCAGACGAGGCCCAATGTCATTTCCTGTGCTTCACCTGGGGTGGTCGCCATCCAGGTCTCGCTGCTTGCTGCCTTTGTCTCTGGGGAGAGGCTGCGAAGTACTTGAGGGTCACTGCTGGCCCATTGCCTAAGGTCGAAGCCGCCTTTGATCAGGGAGGCTCGGAGCTTAAGCAGGATGGCTTCGGCTTCTTCCGGCGTTGATACGCTTTGTAGGCAGTTGTCCACGTAGAAACTCCTCTCTACGCTTTGTCTGACCTCCTCATCGGCTCCAGGGTCTTCGGTCACGTGCTTTTGTAGTGCGAACGTGGCGCAGCATGGGCTGCATGTGGTGCCGAAGGGGAGGACCTCCCATTGATAGATGGAGGGTTGTTCATCGTCGATCCTCTCTCTCCACAGGAACCGCAGCAGGGGCTTGTCTTCCTCCATCAGTCGCACTTGTAGGAACATCCCTTTGATGTTGCCGCTGATGGCTACTTTGTCCTGGCGGAAACGTAGTAGTACGCCGAGGAGGGAGGGGCCGAGTGTCGGGCCGGGTAGGAGCAAGTTATTCAGGTTCTGTAGTCCGATCTGATAACTGCAGTTGAATACAATGCGGTTCTTGCCGTTGTGGTGGACCTTGTGATGGGGCACGTACCAGGATTCAGTCGTCTGGTCTGCCTCTTGATTGTCGATTTTCTTTATATGTCCCGCTGTGATCAGTTTGTCGATCTCAGCGCGGTATATCGTTGCTTGAGGGGGGTCTTTAGCTAGACGCCGCTCGGTGTTCAGTAGATAGCGTTGTGTCGCTTCTTTTGATGCGTGGAGGGTGGGCATCCCCTCTCGCCTCAAGAGTGGAGTTGCGTATCTCATCACACCGTCGACCTCGACCCTCTTTGTCTTCTGCTCGAGGAGAGCTATGGCATACTTGTCTTCCTTGGAGCGAACTAGTTTCCGTTCGTTCTTGAAGGGCATCGAGTCTAATGTCCATAGTCTCTCGACGTGCTGCAAGAGGGTGGTGTCGTTGTCGCTTACCCTCGTGTAGAGGCAGCGTGTGGCCGTCGGTCGGTTGGAAGACCCGGAGAGGGGGCCTTGTAGCGTCCAACCCAGGCGGGTCTTGACCGCGGCTGGGCAGCCTCTGGGTCCGATGTGGACCGCGTCCGTTGGGACGATGAGGTCTGCGTGGTCGGAGCCTATGAGCAGGGTCGGGGTGGCGCCGTCGATGAACGGTATAGGCAGTCGGCGTAGGTGCACGTATTTCTCCATCAGTTGTGGGATGGGGTAGGTATAACGTGACAGACCTATGTCATGGCTTGTGAAGGCATTAGTGATGCTGTACCGCCTCTCGGGCTGCTCGACCGCTGCTATTGTGAATGAGACGTTTTCGCCCTTTATGGTCTTTAGGTCTCGCCGAATAGTACGGATTGTCATTGTTTCTTCGGTACCCCGCAGGCCCAACTGGGCTGCGGCGGAAGCGAGGAGGAGTCTTTTCAGACCCATCGTCGAGGACGGCGTAAGTGTCCAGGACCTTGTCCTCGTAGCTTAGGAGCACTCGGACCACCTTCAAGAGCACTCGGGAGCTCCCGCTCTTCGCAGGGTCTATATACATGACATCTACTCTCAAGCTGCTTTGTGGTACGGGTCTCCTCTTGTTGCTGTCGTGCAGGACATCCAGGTGGGCGCCGTCGCACTTGCTGCATCTTTTGTTCAGGCGGCACTCAGCTGCCATGTGGCTGCGCGCGCAGCGGAAGCAGCGGCGGTTCGCTTTGATCCACTGACTCACTTCGTCAGCAGTCAACTTCTTAAAGGTGTCACATTGAGACAGCCAATGTTCATGTTCACAATACTGGCAGGCAATCTTCCACTTTCCCTTCGCGGGGGGGGTGTTATGGTTCTTCATAACGGTCACGGACCGGCGGTTGTCATTGAACCTCCTCGGTCCATCTGTAGGGTTAGAGCCACCCCACACGAATGTGTCTAATCGTAGACTGCTGACCTCCCTGGCGAGGAAATCAGCCAGGTCTAGGAGGGATGGTTCTGGGCCGTGGGGGTCACGGTGGTCTTTCTGCCGCCGAAAACGCTCTTGACGGGCTGGAGGGAGCTTCTCCAGTATCCGCTCCATGTTGGAATTTGCATATAGTTCATATCTCCCCTTCTCCTTTTGTGACCCCAGCATCCCCACAAGGGATTGTACCTTGATAGAGAGGTCATCTAGTGCTCTATTGTCTTTGGCTGGGGGGAGGCGGTCGATATCTCGTATTTCTTGGATCACGTAATCCCATATGCGTCCATAGCACGCGTCGAGGGCCACCAGAGCATCTGAGTAGGGGGTTCTTGCGTTCGAATATGCCAGCGCTATGTTATGCGCTCTGGGCACTTTAAGGTGCTTGAGGAGGATGGCATATTTATAAGACTCGTCGTGTACATCGGACATGATAGTCTCTAAACACATGCGTAGTTCCGTATACTGTGCTCTGTCCTCACGCGTAAAGTCTGGGAACGTGGGTGTTCCAAGGTAAGATGCCATGGATGGCTGGGACACAGATGCGCGTAGGGGGAGAGGCCTCCTGGGCGAGTCTCCCTGTACGGGTGGTCGTGGGTTAGTGCTGGGTGGGTACCAGAGGCCGGGCCCCCAGGTGCTGCTCCTCGGTGCTGACTGTGTATTAAACTCACCCATGGGTTGGGTCGGGGGTTTGTAACGCAGTGGCTCTGGGCTGAGGTCGGGGCTGTACTGGGCCTCCTGGTCCAAAATAGGTTCGTGCTGGTGGGCTTGATGTCCTCCCTCGTCCTCCGCTAGGTCCTGGAGTCTCCTAGTTAGTTTCTCTGCGACGTAGGCGGGATCTTCCCGTTGGCTGGGTCCCGTATAGACCGGTCGGGGAGGGGGCTCGGCGACGTAGGCAGGTTCTTCCTGTTGGCTGGGTCCCGTGTAGATTTGTCGGGGAGGGGAAGGTGCCCTCGACCCGTGTCGTGATGATCTCCGGGAGCTCCGTGTGGAGGAGGGGGGGGTCGCCCTCTGGATCAATTGCTCTATCATCTGCGCCTGCAGACGGTCTCGCTCTGCTTCGCGCTGTGCATTGGCGCGTTCTCGCTGAATGTATTCTTCAGCCTGGAGGCGCCTCTCTTCCAGTCTGATGCGTTCTCTTTCCAGTGCAGACTGTTCATGCTCACTCTGTTGTTGCGCTTGGAGGCGGTCGCGCTCACCCTGGATACGGTCTCTTTCCGTTGATGCTGTTAGCGTGGCGATCAAGGCTTGTGCTAGTCTCTGGTCAGCCTCGCTGGGGGATGACACTGATGGGGGTGATCTGGCGCTGACAGGACTTGGTGGTGACCTGTTCTCTTGACGCGCTCCGAGGTCCGTCTCTTGAGCGCTGCTTCTTACTTTCTCCCGCGCCCCGAGGTCCATCTCTAAGACGCGGTACTCTTCTCTTGGGTGCGCGCCGAGGTCTATCTCGGGTGCGCGCTCTTGGGTCTCTTGCGTTCCGAGGTCCATCTCGGTGGCGCTGTCTTTATCCTTTGGCGCTCCGGGGTCTATCCCGGTGGCGCTGTCTTTGGGTATAGTCACGTCATGTCCCGCTTGTTCCCCCCGTGAGCTAAGTCAGTTTCGTTTGAACCCACTGGGGTCTCTACTGGTGGGGCCGACAAGTCGATAGGATTAGGCATGCTTAAACTATCAGTTTTATCCGTGCTTAGCGTCTTTTTAGATAAGCTAGGAGGTAAAACGAAAGCGTAGTCCTCCAGGTGTGGAGGGGGCTGACGTTTGCGCCTAGGGCGCTCTAGTTTGGGAGAGCCGTTTGGAGAGTGTCCGCCGCTGGCCATATCACTATTAATATGATATTAAGATTACTGATACCCTCCAGCTCGAAGGACCAATTGTAACTGAGGGGTTACAAAACCCTGACTGTATTAAAGATTGTGATAGATTAAACCACTGCTAATTATCATTATTATTACTTGCCAGAAAGTACAGTTAATTATGGCAGACACTCAGAATAATACGGCACGGTGACAAAGAAATATCATTTAGAATATTTATTGTTATGCATCAAATTGTACAGAGATGGGAATTAAGGTCGCGCTTGTATGGCGAAGAATATGAATAAGTCAGTCAGTAGCAAACGTCAGTTGGAATGAATAATTCCTACGATGGGGTACTAGACTAAACGCCGCCTGGCGTAGGATGGCAATATAGGGGGAAACGCTGGTACCGCTGGAGACAGGGGGTTTCCTCCCAGAGATGTAAGCTCTGGAGGAAGGAAGAATGTTCGGATACTCAGTCTGTTCAATTGAAGAAGAAGGGGGTTCTCGTATAGAATCCAGTCCTTGTAATCCAAAGGCTCAGCAACAAAGCAATAACTGTAATCCAATTGCCCGATAGCAATGACGATAGCCAGCTAGCTTCGGTCCACGAAGCCAGCCCGAAGTAGATCTTCAATGTGGTTAAATCCAAACGACAGTGGGTATTAACGATGCTCTTCTCCAGGTAATACGTTCCACAATCACTATAATCCAACCAATACTGGTTCGGCAATCGCCGCCGTCAGTTCCAATATGCACATGTCCAGTAGGTTCTACGACTAGGCCCTCCTCGTGTACTGGCACCAATGTATTTAGTCCACGCACACTGGCTAAGGTTCCACTAGCTACTAAACGAACGAACTGCTGGGTAATGCTGCACACGAACGAACTGCTGTTGGCACGATGCACAATAAATAACGACTCTTTACTTCACATTAAGCTAAGTCGAACTTGACGTTACTGCATTAACTCTGACACTTTTACTATTCACTTCGCACGTGGTTCTCAACACTCTGTTTAGACGAACTGCTTGCACTTCACTGTTTTACCGAACGAACGCACACTGCTGTTCGCACCTGCCGCGATATATATACTTAAGTGGCTTTCTAGTGCCAAACCTCAGTTCTCGTCTCGAATCAATGCGCCGTCTCCAGGGATGCTCCAACATGCCTGGGCTCGCCTTTGAACCTGACTTTAGGGGCGCGCCGTCTGGCGCCGAGAACGTTATCCAATGAGGAAAGTGAATATTACTAGGATTCAAACGCAGGCTTAAAGGGATATAAATTGTATATATAAATAATATACAAGGTATATAAAACAATAAACGTAGATTCTCAGCTTTTAATCTGGCCCTTCACAACAGTATGAGTTAGGGGTGGACGGTATAAACGGTATAAACAGTACGGTATGGATTTTGATTATGCCTTGTAACCGGTAGACTAGAGCAGCTAGTCACAGCAGTAGTAATGACGTTAACGTTACTTGACGATTCACTCGACGTTTGCAGTGGTCGTTAGTGTTTTTCTCCACTTGTTCACGGACCTTGCCATATAGTTTTGGCATTTCAATTTGGCTAAGGAGGCTGAGAGGAGACTTGCTTTAGCACAGCAACGGGCTAAAGTTAGCCGCTAAGATAACGTTCTAACGTGAGGAAAGGGGGGGGGGGGGCTTAACAACAGAGGTTCAAAGATAACTTCACATTTATTTGGCTATTCGTTTCTTTATATCGCTTTATCCATCTGGGCTGCTCCCGTTTCCAACTCTGTGTGTTGACAATCCTGGTGTGACATCATCACCTACGGCATCTTAGGAAGCTCAAACTCGAACCTATTACATCACGCTCTCTCGCTCTCTCTCTCTCTATGTTGTCAAACATGTACACACTAAAGCAGTGATGTACCTGAACGCGTTCAATGAACGATCGTTCGTGAACGCGTTCGTATTTTGGGCGAACGTGAACTGAACGGGTGTTTTTTCCGCTAGATGAACGTAATTGAGAACGCGTTAATTCTCAGCGCTGTATAACGGCGTTCAAAAGTGCGTTCATTCTCAGCACTATATAACGGCGTTCAAAAGTGTGCCAGATTTCATATGCCTTTCAGCCGAAAACCCAGTTAAAACACACCGTAAACAGGCTTTAAAATAATGCGGAAAACCACCCATTCTGGCAACCGCTCTGGGCGGGGCTTCAGGGAGTCTGGTAGTAGAGCAGCAGCACTCGCACTTTTAGAAGGCGCTGCACTCGCTCAGAGTCAGACTCTATGACGTCGGTGTATGAGCATTTAAAAGAGTTTTAGTTAAAGTCAGTAAATGTTTTGCACTTTGAATATTGAACTTTGAGGTACAACCTTAGTTTCATACCTCAGCCTGGTTCCTACCTCGTGTTGTGTTAGTACAGAGTTATGTCGGGATTGTCGGCACATGTTTATATGTTTGCACAATGACTACTTTCACTTTTGGTACTTTAAGTATATTTAGATTATTATACTTAATAAAGACCATTCAAGCAGCACGTTTTTCCTCATGTTTTTGAAAATATACTGTAGAGATGAAAGCTGCAGCTGCTACTAGTGTGGACTGAATGGGCGGCAGCAAAGCGTTATGGAAATGCCAGTATTCTGTGGTTCTATTATGGGTTGTGGCAATAAATTTGACAAATAATAGCTCGCAGCAACGTATTGAAAAAAGAACTATAAACTATAAATTCGTTCATTTTTGAAACCATGAACTTTAGTTCAAAATGTTGAATTATGAACTATGAACTGAACTAGTTCATTTTAAAATTTGTGAACTGTGAACTGAACTAGTTCATGTAGAAAGTGAACTTTCCGGACGCTGCACTAAAGTTAAGTTATGTTGGAGTTGTATTGTGTTTGAGGGAAAGAAACCTCCTGTGCTGCTGTAGTTTTTATTTTCACTTTGTGCCGCTTGATTTGATTGTATTTCATGAAAAAAGTGTTTTTCAGAGATGGAAGTAACTTGAGAAAAGGTTTTGCATTTTTCTATTGCAGTTTTGCACAATGAATGTTCTTAGAATACTTCTGTACTATGTGAAATATGTCCTAGTAATACAAAAGTACAGTAATAGCTGCCATACCAGTGTTTTACCCCTTCAGAAGCATTTATATAGACATTTTAAGATAAATGAATATACCGTGATACCGTTACCGTCTATGCTTCAAATTATACCGTGATATACATTTTAGACCATACCGTCCAGCCCTAGTATGAGTGGGATCTGGGAGGGTACTGGGTGGGTATCGGGGGGATCTGGGTCCTAGGTCAGACGTATATGTGATTTAGTGTGGATGGTTGCTGGATGTTGTGCGTTAATGTTTTGTGTTTTTATGTGGACCCCAGGAAGAATAGCTAGTAGCAGCTAATGAGGATCTAAATAGACGAATGTGAAAACATGAATACATTATCTAAAAACGCATTAGGCACTGGGTTAGCAGAATCAGTGTCAGTGTGTGTGTGTGTGTGTGTGTGTGTGTGTGTGTGTGTGTCTTTATAACATGCAGTGTGTATAGCCTAATGCATTATTATGACTCACATGTGAACAAAGAGTGCAAGATAAATAATAATAGTAATGTGCCCACGAAAGCCATTAAATTAAACTTCACCACAAATTAGTTCTCTCCTGGGGGCCTGCTTTCTAACGGAAGGTTCACACAAATGATGGCATGTCAACGAGGGAAATAACACATCCAAACATTATGACTAATTATGTAATTATGACAAAAGCATAGATGGACAGGAACTAATGAGGATTAGTGTTGACTCAGTGATTGCTACGTGCCAGCCTGGCACTGCCAGGTTCATGTACCAATAAATTGGGCACGCAGTCAAGATGAGGGTGTCTTTGCCCCGAGAAGACTCTCGATGTTCATATGGCGTCAGGAAAATAAAATGTTCTCAACAATGCCATTACATTTGGGAAACCAAATCACAACACAAGTTCAATGCCAACAGAGGCCCACATTTTCTAATACAGTCTCAACGATAATCAGAGGAAGGTTTGCTCAAACAAAACAGCCTTCACTTCACAGGTACACGTATCATTCTTCCCTTTTATGATATCGTATGGCAATTATTTCCCAGCCCAAACAAAAACTTGACTTCACTAGCTCAGCCTTGAATGAAATCCCCCGGGTTTAATTAGCGATGATCAGATTCATAATTATATTATATTTTCCCTCCACACGGGCATATAATTGGGGGTATTTGACGCAGGGGAGTCTTTGATAGGAGAAATCCATGGTCTGGCCCTCATTAAGGCAACGTAAGACTCAGCCGAGCTAGCTAGAGTGTAGACGTCTGAAAGAAGAAAGATACAGTAGCCTTAACTACTACCGGACAGGAAACTGGCTTTAATTAGCTCCAGAATCTGGGGGCTCACAGCGCTAACCTTTGACCTTACGCTGAGTCATAACAAGCCTCAGCACAGAGTGAGGCCATGTTGCATGCATTTGTGAATCAACAAATTCCACCTTTAATGTGATAGATTTTGTGTCTGTTAAAGGAACACACCAACATTATGGAAAATGTGATTGTCTTCTCCAGAGTCAGACAAGAAGATAGATGCCAATTTCTTCTCTGTCCGTTCAGTAGAAAGCTATCTGGCTGGAAGCAGATACAGACCACTAGCTGTTGGCCAAAAATACCTCTCCCGGAGTTTTAAGCTAGGCTAGTGGTCCGTATCCGCTTCCATTAATTTGTGCTAAGCTAGCTAGCTTGCAGCTGGATAGCTTTAACTACTGAACACACAGATAGAGGAAATTGGTATCCATCGTCTTGTCTGACTCTGGAGAATAGTAAGTGCATTTCCCATAATGTTCCTTTAAGTAAATCCCAATCGCACACTGTAAACCCATTTTCATGACTCATTCTCATTTCGACATTGGTTTCTGTGAGAGAGGGCGCGTTGTGGCGTGAGTGCTACGCTATGTCATGTCATTCCTGAGCACGAAAGATTCCAATGACATCTCAGAATGGATAATCATACAATACAGTACCAGAGGTCAGCATAAAGGCGACTGTACAGTATATGAGACATTCACAAGAGATCCATCTCCCGTTTTCTAGATGCCGCGAGGCAAATTATTGCTAAACAAGCTCTTTGCGGTGACCAGCAGCTTGTGCCCGAAGCGTGAGACGGTTATGCATCAGCATACAGATTCACAAAGTCAAATAATATCCCTGAAATACTGGGGCCGTGCAGAGTCAGCATGGAATCTCAATACGGTGGTAATAATACTGCAGGCAGTTCTGAATGACTCCATACAGGTAGATCTGTGCAGTTTGAGGTAGGGTAAAAGAGCTCTTAATGCTGCATATAGGTAAATGTGTGAGAGACTGTAGACAGACCACAGCCTCACCAGAGAGACTGTAGAGTGTAGACAGACCACAGCCTCACCAGAGAGACTGTAGACAGACCACAGCCTCACCAGAGAGACTGTAGACAGACCACAGCCTCACCAGAGAGACTGTAGACAGACCACAGCCTCACCAGAGAGACTGTAGAGTGTAGACAGACCACAGCCTCACCAGAGACTGTAGACAGACCACAGCCTCACCAGAGACTGTAGACGGACCACAGCCTCACCAGAGAGACTGTAGACGGACCACAGCCTCACCAGAGAGACTGTAGACAGACCACAGCCTCACCAGAGAGACTGTAGACAGACCACAGCCTCACCAGAGACTGTAGTGTAGACAGACCACAGCCTCACCAGAGAGACTGTAGACAGACCACAGCCTCACCAGAGACTGTAGTGTAGACAGACCACAGCCTCACCAGAGAGACTGTAGTGTAGACAGACCACAGCCTCACCAGAGAGACTGTAGACAGACCACAGCCTCACCAGAGAGACTGTAGTGTAGACAGACCACAGCCTCACCAGAGAGACTGTAGAGTGTAGACAGACCACAGCCTCACCAGAGAGACTGTAGTGTAGACAGACCACAGCCTCACCAGAGAGACTGTAGAGTAGACAGACCACAGCCTCACCAGAGAGACTGTAGTGTAGACAGACCACAGCCTCACCAGAGAGACTGTAGACAGACCACAGCCTCACCAGAGAGACTGTAGAGTAGACAGACCACAGCCTCACCAGAGAGACTGTAGTGTAGACAGACCACAGCCTCACCAGAGAGACTGTAGTGTAGACAGACCACAGCCTCACCAGAGAGACTGTAGTGTAGACAGACCACAGCCTCACCAGAGAGACTGTAGAGTAGACAGACCACAGCCTCACCAGAGAGACTGTAGTGTAGACAGACCACGGCCTCACCAGAGAGACTGTAGTGTAGACAGACCACAGCCTCACCAGAGCACATTCAAGGCATACTATGCCATGTGATTGGTATGCTAATAAGAGAGCTGAAACAATAAAATAGCCTTGAACATACAATGATGACCAGAGCGGTCTTTGAGCCAACATGGCAACATGAATAAGCCATAGAATAACTCGATGAATACCCTCACACACACACAAAGAATTCGTATGCATTTTTTATGCACAGCGCCGGTCGGGAAATAAAGGCATTGCAGCACTTAGCCTTCGTCAGCATTTATAACAAAGTCATAACCTGCGGCGTGACCGGGTCCCCAGTTACCACGGTCCCAGCGGAGCTCTCTGTACCTGATAAGCCAGCAGCCTCACCTGCTCTAGGGTCCGGCTTTATGTACAGGGTCCAGGGTAAGCAGCACCATACATTAGTCAGGCTGGAGGACAGGCTGTGCTGATGCTGAGCCAGCCTCTGTGCTTATCAGCAGAGAATTACCTCCTGGAGGCCTGGGGCTCCTAAATCTTTCATCACCAGTCCCAGACCATGGCCATCAATCAAGGGCAACGCTAGAGCGCAAATGGCTTACTTAACATTTCCTGAAAATATAACAGCCCATTCTCATCTAAATCAAAGGGGGGAGAAGGGGTGTCCCTGGCGCTCTCCACTACTAATCCAGTTATTAAGCAGCAGTAAAGAGGACCAGTCTCATGCTAAGCAAAGGGAAGGGAATCATCACAGGCTGAATCAAGGTGAAGATTAGTCTCACGTATATACATATACATTTAAAATAAAGCATCATACTTTAGAAATTCACTATTCACCGCCATGTTGGTCAAGTCTGTAATGTGAGGTACGGATATGGAAGTGCCCGTTCACTTCAGTGTTAAAATACAACTTCAAGAACCAAAATAGTCAAAACAATATGAAGAATCTGAATTACAAGCTCATGATTACCTGACTCAGATTGTTTTTCATCACTGTGGTTTTCATGTTGTGAAATACATGGAAGTGGATTAGTCATCAGTTGATTGAAATGTGTTCATACATACTTCCATAGCAATCTACGAAAACAATAAGGCGGCAAAGTGAACAAGGTGAATTAGTAGCCTATTCAACATTGGACATCCAAAGGTAAAGAAGTACCGTAGCACACACACATAAATTATCTTTAGGATCAATCCCAGGCAACCAATCGGTTGTGTGTGTGTGTGTGTGCGTGTGTGTGCTCTGCATATCTCGCCAACTAAAAGGTCATGGTGGCTGAACACAGGCTGACAGCAGGCCAGTGATGTGACTCCTGGAATATTCTTTCAAATCGGTCAAAACATTGTTTTGATTTGATGTTTTTTATTTTCGTGTCTTACATACAGGTGTATGCCCAGCCCATATGGGCTTACAAGACACATAACAATAAGTATATAATAATATACTTGACCAATTACTTGACAAATGACATATAGACCAAGATGGCCACAAGAACAAGAAAATACAATAAAACGTAATATAACACAAGCTGTACGCAATGTATATAAACAAAGAAACAAGAGGAATTCAAATACAATTATATAGGATATAGTGTGTTTTGTCTCAAGTGCCATGCTTTCTCCAAAAATCCTGCAAAACTGAAGATGTCCTCCACAAAAAAACAACTCAACATACAACTCTCAGACTGCCAAAACAAATCCGGATTTACAATTTGAATTTTCTCAAATAAAGCCCTCCTCAAAGCGGTGTACAAAGGGCAATAAAAAACAAAATGATATTCATCCTCCACCACTCCCAGATCACATAGAACACACAACCGCTCCTCCTCAGGTTTACCTTAATCTACCCACTTCCACAGCCAATGGCAGGGTGCCAGACCTCAACTGGGCACACAGAGACCTCCGTCTTCTCTTTAAGTTTAACATTACATAAGGTTCAGTAAAATATTTTTTTTTAATTACAACATATTTTCTAAGTTTAGTTTTTTTCCATATCTCCACCTTCCACTTCTCCTGATGGATTGTTGATAATTTTGTTTTAATTATGTGAACCTTACACTGCAGATTGTTCATAAAAATCATACTTAAGAAAAAAAATCATGGACATCTCTCTTGACCAGGGATGACCGTGTGCTCTGTCCCATTTAAAAATCTTTTTTGTCACCCTGTCATTTGGCAGCTGGACCAGGCGGTTCCATAACCTCACCATTTCACCTTTTTGCTTGACCAAGCAAGAGTCCCACCCCATGTCCCCTTCTATAGCCCCTTTTGGTGTGTATTTATGGACTCCTAAAAAGTATCTTATGGCCCGGTTCTGGATAGCATTACATTCAGGTGCATCATCAAAACCCCATACTCCAGCAGCATAAAATAAAACAGAACCCACCATTGAATCAAATAATTGTGTAAATGTTGAAAACCCAAGGTCAGTGCACACTTTAATTTTACTCAACACACCCCCTAGCACCCTTCCCGCTGACTCAGACATTATTTTCCTTCCTTCTATGAAGCTCATGTACTCATTAAAGGTGAAACCAAGATATTTATAAGAATGTGTGTAAATCAGGGGCGTTGGTCCAAATAGAAACTTATGGCTACTCTGCTGTTCATGTTTTTTCCTGAAGTGCATAATCTGTGTTTTTTCACTGTTAATCGTAAGTCTCCATTTCATGCACCAAGAACTCATAATATTCAACATGTTTGTAAATGTGCTTCATTTTCTGCAAACAGAACAATATCATCAGCGTACAATAAAATACTTAGGATTATATTATCTATTGGAATACCAAGATTGCCTTGCTTGATTTCTTGCGTCAGGTCATTAACATAAACATAAAAACAAAACAAGTATTTTATTGGACTTATTTTCCGTTATAGGAATAGGAATCAGCTTTCTGGCCCCTGTTTACAACATGGAAATGCCATGATGAAACTACTGTCATTGCTATAATTGTTTTTGAAATAATGAAATAAGCCCACCCCCTCATGCTTGGAACCTGTTTCTAACATGCTTCCTATCACCCTTCCTATGCTTCCTAATGTGCTTCCTATCACCCTTCATAATCTTCCTATCATCCTTTCTATGCTTCCTATCACCTTTCCTATGCTTCCTAACACCCTTCCTATGCTTCCTAACATCCTCCCTATGCTTCCTATCACCCTCATATGCTTCCTATCACCCTTTCTATGTTTTCTAACATCCTTCCTATGCTAATAACTATAAGTGAAGAGTGGTCAGTGTGTCTGGTGTGTGTGTCCGGCATGCCGCCTGGTGGAGATGTGCGCTCTACTAAGCTCACCTTTCTAGTTAGCATTGCAATGTGGCAGATTTCAAATATAGGCGAGAATTAGTGATATAATGTCATCATAAACCACATACAGCCATCTTCCCTCGTAAAGGCAACGGGACACAATTCATATGTTTGCTCCCGGCCCAGCATTGCTATTGTTAGCTCAGCTAAATGTATCGCAGTTATTTTTGCGAGGGGAGGCTCATGTTGTAAATGGGGGGAGTCAGTTTGTGGCAGGTGTGAATTGAGTTGATAAATCCAACTGCTGTACACTTGCTCAGTGTGACGATGACCTTTTCACGAACCCACACGCTCCGAAGTAACAGCCCAGCCAAACTAAAAAGATCCCCCCATCTGTTAGAATTTGAGGGAGTGGAGTATTTGATCCTGCTGCTCTACATTTCCAGTTAATAAGTCATCAGTGTCACTTATGCCCAGAACTGACCTGTCTCAGACCCCGCCCTCTTTTCTTGATCTTCCAATCACAAACTGTTGAAGCAACAGTCGTGATTGGAGGATCAAGAAAAGAGGACAGGGTTTGAGACAGGTCCATTGTGCGAGCTGATTGGTAGTTTCCTCCATTCTGCTTCACGGATTTGCTGCCTCTAGGGAGAAAAGAAAAGCCTGCAGTAGAATTGACATTGAGATATGTCTTCGAATAATAATGTGAGATAGATCTATGGATAACTCTATGACAATATACTTTTATGAGCCATATACTGTATATTCTAGTGATCTCGTTTGGTGAGCGCTAATGCTGTCCCTGCCATCATAAAACTATGTCCATAAAACAAAACATGATGGCACAAATACAGTAATAATAATAATAATAATAATAATAATAATAATAATAATAATAATAATAATAATAATAATAATAATAATAATAATAATAATAATAATAATAATAATAATAATAATAATAATAATAATAATAATAATAATAATAATAATAATAATAATAATAATAATAATAATAATAAACAGAACAACACCAGACAATAATAATAACAATAATGACAATAGAATAACAGTAGAATAACAAAAATAATAAAAATAATAAATACAGAACCTAAAAATGAAAACAAATGATATTTTCACAAAGACCGCTAAATACATTGGACATTTCCTCCCCCCGCCCCCCCACCCCAGGACCCCCGGACCCCCCAGGACACCTTTGACTCTTTTTAAAGGTCTCTCTACCAATTATCTGTCCATGTGCTCCTTGGGATCCAAAAACAAGGACAATGTGGGGAACAGTGAAGAGAGATCAATTCTACGAGAGAGACCACGTTGAACAAAAAAGCAATTAAGCCTGCTTGAGTCAAATCAATACCCCCTGAAATCAAAATTCACATTTAGTGACAACCTCAAGGCGAAGCGGGTTCGGGCGCTGTGACAGGCCCGTCAGTGACAACACAGTATCCTTCCCTCTACGGCTCCCTAGATGTCGTCGAAGAGTGTTCCGAGCCCTGGCATGTTGGTCGGAGACCAAATAACTTCATGAAACAAGAGCGACTGATTGGACAAAATCCGGGACATGGTGTAGCCGAGAGCAGATAGCGTGTCAAGGCGATACCCCGGTGAAGAGAGCAAGGAGGAGATGGTGTTATTATTGGTCTCCGGGAAAGATGAAATGATGGGAGCCAAGGGAATTCACAAGTCAGGGGCAGACGCCATTACAAACTTGGAAAGTGGCCCCTGCCTTGTCCCTATGCCTTTGAAGACTCCTTACAAATATGAGGGAGGGAGGGAGGGAGGGAGGGAGGGAGGGAGGGAGGGAGGGAGGGAGGGAGGGAGGGAGGGAGGGAGAAGGGAAAAGGGTATTGTGAAACCCTGGAATTGGCAAGACAGAAGAAGGCAAGACAATTAATGATTTCTCTTATCACAGCCCATAACATGTTGTGTGAGTTTGCAACTGAGCATCACAGCCACAGTTGAATAATGAGTTATAGATTAATATCACATGATGAAAAATTATGATGTGATGTGGATATTATGAAGTATGCTGCCTCCTTTTAAGACACATTTTCATTACAACACCGTTATTACTCACCATTGATAATGAGTTCCAGTCACTGTTAGGCAGCATAGCACTAAAGGGCCACTTTAATAAATAGTGTCTCTGTATATGTTCATCTTACCCAATTTGGCGCAAACTTGGTGAGCAGGTTGACAGTCAGCCTGCGCTATTGATTGAATTTTTTCCAGACAGCGTATGTGTCTGGGTAGTGTAGGGGTAAAATTAAATAAAAAAGATCAACAGATTGAGGTGAACATTTTAGCCACTGGTGTAGGGCTACGGATCACGATGGCAACATATACAATTTAATTCATGACGATTTCAGACATGTGAGTGAGGTTGACAGGACGTCAACTCCAACTATGCTGACTATAATGAGTCCCTAGTCTATTCCCATATATAGGCTACTGTACATGTCTGGATTGCAGGTTTACAGGTCGATAATGTGCTTCAGAATGGGTCTAGCATCTCTCTGAGCGCCCTTCTAGTTCAACGTGACACATATTCTAAATGGTAACAAAACGCTGCTAATGAAAGTGGTTGATATTTTCACCCCTCTGCACACTCTCCAGTCTGTGATGTCCCACTTTTGAGAAATGTTGCATTCGCATCATATGGTTGATATTCTCACCCTGCTGCACACTCTTCCCCTCTCCAGTCTGTGATGTCATAGTGGGACTTTTGTTTAGAAATGTGGCATTCGAGGGCGGCCAGGTAGTGCAGCGGACTAAGCGTCTGCCTACCACCACAGAGACAGTGGGATCGAATCCAGCTGTGGTGCTTCCGGGTTGGCCGACCGTCCATACTAACACAATTGGCGGTGTTAGTGGGTGGGAAACCCGGCGAGGGTGGGTCCTGGTCGTTGTAAACAGCGACTCCTACAGTTCGGTCGGGGCGCCTGCACAGGAAGTATGACGAACCAGAGGTTATCATATAAAGGGAGTCAACACACGTGATAACAATTTAACAAAGAGTTTATTTAATCCTATCTAAACAAATAATAATCGAATTAAACAACAAAGGTATATATCAGAACTGACAAAGGATCCCAAAGTTGGTTCACTTGGTGGCTGATACAACCTGTCCTGTTTGGTGGGGTAAGCAGATGGGAGAAGCAGACAGAGGGTTTAGACAGGGGAACATATACACTGTTGGTGCAGGCAGCTCTCTGCACTGCACAGGTGAGGGTAATTGGGTTAACGACCTACCCACTCTACCATGCTCTCTGAGGCTACGTTTAGACGAGCGTTTTGGGATGGAAGTCTGAACAGAAACCGCAAAAGTCGTCTTGCGGTTTCACTTTTAATTTTGCGTTTAGACGAGCGTTTTGGGGTGGAATTCTCCGTGCAGACGAGGCTGTAACAACTCGAGACAACGGAGCCCCGCTGTCACACGATTGGCGCATATGTCACATGACGTGCTGTGAAGACCCGCCCTACTCTGCCTCTGATTCGCAGAGTGTGGGTGGGGAATGTGATTGGACCAAAGCAGAGTCACTCACAGACAGTGGGTCCAGTCATAATAGTTGTGATAGCCGCGGGACAGATTCTTGTGTATTTAAAAGTACTGCCAATGTAGCCTTCAGGTGATCGCCATGGATAGAATCAGACATGCTTTGTTTACGCTTCTAGGCTACTGGCGCATGCCTGTGATGTAAGCAGTAGGCGCGACGAGAGCCTTGACGACCCTTTCGTCATCGTTTTATGCGGTTTGACAGTTTAGACGAGAGCGCAAAGGTTTACCGTTTCTAGGAATTCCACCCTGGAAGGTGGTCTCACTTTTTTACGGTTTCACCCCGTAAAAACGCAGTTTCCGTATAAACGAAAGGCACATCTGAAAAAATATTTTTGCGTATTCACCTGCTAGCGTTTCCGTCTAAACGGGGCCTGAGTCAGAAGACTCCCCATTTGCAGGTAGAGTGGGGGTCGTCACAGAAGGGAAGGATCTAGGAGAGGTAGTGTGACCTTCCACACGTTACACTCTCCCAGTGAGAGTGCCAGGTGAAAAGAAGTGGTGGGCTGGGTACACATGTGTCGGAGGAAGCATGTGATAGTCTCCGCCCTCCCAGACCGACGGTAGGGGGTAGAGTGCGCAACGACCAGGAAGGGGATTGGGAATTGGCATAACGACTAATATTGGGAGGGGAGAAAAACAAAAAAAGAAGGGGGAAAAAGATTTTTTTTTAAATAAAAAAAAATGTGGCATTCGTACTGTGTGGAAATAGCGGTCCGAAGGACTTGTGAGGTCAGAATTACATGTTAGAACTTGGAAGTGTCCACACACGTTTTTTGAACTCATGTGAACCTGTCTGAGTGCAGAAGTGTGGTTTCCTTGCTTTATGCTCGCGATCATTTCATTTCACACTCAACAATTTGTCTACTATCTTCTCAGTCTTCTAGTTTATGCTTCATGGCTGAAGTCGAGCACAAACTAAGAATTCAGTTGAATTGATTCAATTGATGACACAGTGGCATTTAAAATATTTTAATTTGTACTGATAAACATACTGTTTAAATTAAAAGAAAATGTCTTGGGGCGGTCAGGTGGCGTAGCGGAGATTGCGTTCGTCACCAACGCCGGAGATGCTGGATTCGCGTGTTCGAATCCAGCTCCCGGCGTTGCTATCAGCTTGGCTGGTCGTTCACACTAATACAATTGGCAGTATTAGAGGGTGGGAAAGCTGAAGGGTGGGTCCTGGGCGTTGTGGACAGCGACCCCTACAGTTCAGTCGGGGCGCCTGCTCAGCAAGGGTAGGATCTAGGGAGAGATAGTGCGGCCTCCCACACGCTACACTCTCCCCGGTGAGAATCTGCGCGGCCAGGCTGGCCTGCCGGCTGGCTGCACATGCGTCAGAGGAAAGCATGTGACAGTCTCCGGTCTCTCGGACCAACACCAACAGTAGGGGAAAGTGCGCAACAACCAGGAAGGGTGGGATGGGAGAAAAATCGGAAAAAGGAGGGGAAAAAAAAAATAATAAAAAAATAATAAAAAAAATCTTAATCCTTGCACTTGATTGCAAAAACAGGTGCCCCTCTACGTGTTATTTGTTGATATTTCTGCGTTGGCGACGTCAGATTCTGGAGAATCGTAGGGAACATCTGACATCTCATAAATATGAATACGTCGTATTTATGACATGAAACCTGACGCGAATGATTGTTTACAAGTTGTCTCTCCCACATGATGCTAGTTTAGTTTAATCTAGTTTACAATAAAGAAATAAGGCAAACATACGATTACTTTACGATTACACGGCTTAAACTTATCTCTGACCTATTTCCATTGTGGTCCTTGATGTGTTGAGCATTACTATCCACGTCTGTACTGAAGAGGCACTATGATGACATCACAGGTTGGGGGTGGGGCAGAGTGTGCAGCAGGGTGAGAATGTCAGCCGCTGCCTATCGGGTCTCTTTGAAGTAATAATACTACCGCTGTAGGACTTAACTCTACTAATTACATTATGGAATGCAATATATTTTAAAACACGTGATTTTGAGATTTCATTGCCATATTGGTTGTATTAAGGGAAGAAAGCATGGCATGAAATAACTTATTTACATAAGGTCACTACTGTATTATCACTCAGGCTACAGAATGGTCAGAATGGTACTGCCCTTGCTGAAAAGATGAAGTGAAGCACTAATTTAATGTTACACCACTGCTCTCGCTCCCAATAGTCTCGTCTGCAGCGTGAATTCAACGTTTAGCTTGATGTCTGTGAGGCAAAGTAGTCCATATGAATTACAATAAGAGAAACTAAAAGAGAAAAAGGGGTTTGGATGTTTCCTCTCCTTGCTCCACACCTTCCTTCTGATTATCTCCACCATACAGGCCTGGACACGTCACATTCTGTGCCTCGCAGCCACAGAGCTGCTCTGCGATCCCAACCGGTGCTCGGTCCGGCGGTGCTACCAATGCGATGCTGCACTAACTATCAGCATGTGTTTCCTTCACAGCTGGTTAACCGGTGTTGATGCGAAATGCTGTCAAGCCTCACCGTCGGCCATTGATTGCGTCTGTCTGAGGGTCAGGCTTGACGCTTTGTATTCCTTCCACGTCACACCTCCATTAAGGAGCTCAGCTACCACTGCTGACTGTTGGAGAGAAGAGGGAATATTGGCCTCAGTTACCCCCCCCTCAACTTGTCTTGAGCCTTCACGCCAAAGGTCAACCATTTCAGGTGTATGTTTTTCCTTTGTTTCTTTATTGAATCTAGCTATATAGACTAGGGATGTCCGATATTATCGGCCTACCGATATTATCGGCCGATATCGGCATTAAAATGTGATATCGGTTGATATCGGTATCGGAAATTAAGAGTTGGACAATATCGGTATATCGGTATCGGTAAAAAAGCCAATATCGAGCATCCCTAATATAGACAATTTTTTTGTTTGTAAACAACAATGGGTCTCATTCTCCAACGGACTTACGACAAGAAATTTGCTCTCAGGGCCATTTGAGACATCTTAGGGCCGGTTGTGGGATTCCCCAACCGTCCCTAAACTTGGATTCAGCCGTGGCTGAGAGCAGGATTTAGGAGTGCTGAGGAGCACACTTAACTTGACAGACCGGTGTGCTCCGTGTTCTTAACACTTTGATTACCACTGGTGAACATGGTAAAACGTGGTTAAATGCCAGCACCCACTTCAATGATAGCGTTGTGAATGCATAATCTCTGTCTTAAATTATGGCTAAAAAATTTGTCTAATCTGCCCGTCGCTTATCAATGACTTGTTTGCAGTCAACATTGTCGAAACGGATTGGTTTTTAATCGGTTCATTTCCGTTTTATGCCATTTTGAAAAGCCCTCGTTTTTCGGGAAAATATATAAATTCCGTGATAAACGGCATTTACTGGAATATTCTGGCATACACAAAAACGTTTTTCGGCCTATTTATGAATCGTTTTCAAATAAACGCTAGATTATCGATAGTATGTGTACGCTATAGAAGCGATCTGAAAAGTATATTCTCTCATTTCCTGATCAGCGAGCACACACACACACACACACACACACACACACACACATATGGGACACGTTGATATATCTGTGAAAAAAGCTCTGATTATCCCAAGACTGATAAAATAGATTCCTTACCTCAGATCAGATGTTATCCAAAAAGATTATTCCAATTCCTGATCGCCATTCCAAATATCGATCGCATTTATTGATTCAGCATTGGGTGCTGGAAATACATAATCCACGCTGTTCTGAGGGCCGGCGATCAACTTGGGTCTCTTCAGTTGGCTTGACGGAAAAGTAAAATGAGGAAACTACCCCCCCCCCCCCCATCATCAGTCTAAACTAATGGGGTGCAGTTACACAGGGAGAGACGATAGGGGGCGGTATCTTCCCAATTGAGCTCAGAGAGACTCTGCAACACTAGTGTGAGGCTCGATTGATGAAATATGAATTCAAATCGCCAATAAATAAAAATACGACAAACACTCAACTGGCTGCATGAACTAACGACAAAACGCGTCGCTGGCATCCAAAGTGTTAAGGGCTTTATTTGGGAGGATTCATAGTGATTCCTTCATGTCAACCCTACAGGCCTCCTTGGAATTAATTAATTAATTAATTATAATTAAAATAAATATGACAATATTTGTACGATAAAAAATTACGCATTTGATGTCGGAAAAATTTATAATATGGATTCATCTGATCACAGGGCAGCTGGATTAACCATATCTGAACCAGCTATTTTGGACAAATGTATAATTACTTAATTACTCAGATATTCAAACACAATTATGCAATTATTGTGAAATTATTGAAAATAATAATTATGTAATGCCTTCTGTGGCATTTGTATTTCTTATTTGTTAGATATCTGTTTTATTGATTAATTATACATTTGAAAGAATGCAGGTTATAGCCAACATGCAATATATCCCATTGATTGGTACAATGGGACAGACATTTGTTTTATATAGCTATAACCTGCATTCTTTAAAATATATCATTAATCAATAAAACAGATATTGGAATACACTATGTAGCCTACATGTCTAATGAATGAACAGTAGGCTTATATTATTCTAATTACTTGTTTAATTAGGATTTAGTATATACTATATATATGCTCTGTCTGCCCTATATGTACAGTAAGTACAGTACACATATTAAGGCCGCCAGAGTCGGGCAGCGGACTGGTGGACTGTACTACTATAGTGATACAGTGGTGTAGTGGTTATCACTCAGAGCAAGAAGGTCCAGGGTTCGATTCCCGCTTGGGGACCAGGTTTCCGCGTTGCCAGGTACCCAGGTGGGGGATCTCCCAGGCCTTTCTGTGTGGAGTTTGCATGTTCTCCCCGTGCTCGCAAGGGTTTCCCCCCCAATAAGATAAACCCAATGGAAAAACATGCACACAACAGATCGCTGACGCTGTCGCATCCTTGACGAAGACGGGCAGGAGCACTGTCTGCTCCCGGCTGCCCTTGGGGGGGAGGACGACGGGATGGGTTAAGCGCAGAGCTCAATCGCATTGGCGATTGAGGAAAAAAAGACAATGCATGTGTGCAGGGGAGGAAACAAACTTTTTGGCTTACCAGCCAACTGGCGAGTAGATGGTTTTTTTTACCAGCCAAACAGCCTTCTTACCAGCCCAAAAAAAAACTTTTGTGGAAGATCAACAACTCTAACAACCACCCACGGAACTATGTGTTGGGGATAAGGGTTCCGCACGGACCATGTTGTTTGTTACTTTCCTGTCAGCACACTAGCTCAACGTCAACAGAGTTCAGTTTAACATTAATAAATGTTTAGCGTCGTCTTTCGACATCCCGCCTCAGACTCCTATCCTTCTCATGATTATGAATATGTAACGGAACGTAGGCCAATCTCGCTAACGTTAGCCGACCGAAATCAATTAGAAACATGATTCACCGGTACTACTAGCTAGCTGGCTAACTAGCTAACGTTCTAGCTCCCGTCAAAACGAACGGGTGGGTATGGCCATTGCGTTATTTATATTTGACATTAGCTATTTATTGGTGGAATATTCTGATTCTAGCTCACTAGATCAGTCACATTAAACTTTCTTTGTCTATAGCTTGTCTATAGCTCCATCCTAGAGGCAAATCTTTCCTGTGACAAAATGGCATCCAATGTAATAAAAAAAGTCAACCAACGAACTAGATTCTTGTACCGGATCTCCTCTCTGGTAAACAAGAATACCCTGAAGACTCTGGCAGGAGCACTCATTCAAGGGTACTACGACTATGCGTGCACCTCATGGTACCAAAGCACCTCAAAGGCGCTTAAAACAAAATTACAAACATCACAAAACAAACTGGTCAGACTACTACTTGACCTTACCCCCAGAACCCACCTCACCCCTGCCCACTTTGACAACCTAGGATGGCTTAGAGTAGACGACAGAGTACAGCAACTTGCAATGGGCCTGGTCTACAAGATACACTATACGACTAAGGTACCCATGTACATGTCAAAATACTTCCCAAAGGTCAGTGAATACCACAACCACTACACCAGAGGAAGCTCAACAAATCATGTTAAACCCAGATTTGGCTCAAACAAGGGACTAAACACGTTTAGCAATTATGCCACATCAATGTGGAACGCCTTACCCAAAGCTGTAAAGGAATGTGAATCCCTACCCACATTCAAAACTGCTCTTAAAGAGCACCTACGGGAGGCTGCAATTCGAAACTGGCCACCGTAAATGCCCAAAACCCCCCCACCTCCTAATAGACAGTCTCCTCCCCACCGCATGTATATATTCCCTCCCCGCCGTATGGATATTTCCCTCCCACCCACCCACCCCCTCCTAATGTACAGTCCCCTCCCCATCATATGTATATACTCTCTCAGGATCTAGGGGTAACAGTACTGTATATTTGAATACCGTTTATGTCACAAATGTATCAGTACTAAATACCTATATGTCCCTATGCCATAAATGTCATGTATGTTGTGTATGTCATAAATGTCTATATGAATTGAAAATGGGGGACCCTGATGGAAACAAGACAAACGTCTTTTTCAGGTCTGCATCCCCTTAACAATTGTGTGTATTGAGCCGTACTGTATTGTACCCATTCTGCAATCTGTTAAATAAAGTTTTCATTCATTCATTCAGCTTGCTAGATATGTAGCTAACGTTAGCTAGGCTAACGAAGCTGTAGCTAACGTTACTGTCCATGCAAACCACTCGTCGAAGGGCTAACGTTAGCTCACGTTAATTACCCCCTGTGTATAGAGCATTATTTTCAGATAACTAACAGCACACCACCTCATGTATGATCCATTACAGCTAACTAGCTAGCCATGGTAACTCCCAGCTATTCCAGCATTCCAGTTGACATTTCTGACAGGCATTTTCCGAAGTTCATGATTTTTTTGTTTTGTTTTGTTTTCTCGCCAGTGTGGCGAGTGGTCTTCATGAATCACTCGCCAAACATAAAAAATACTTGCATTTGGCGAGTAAAATGGCCTAATTTCCTTCCCTGCATGTGTGTGTGTGTATTACAGTGTGTGTGTGTGCCGCTCCCATTGCATGTCCCAGTTTGTTGCATGCCGAATAAAGACCTCTAATGAGGTCCTGCATTATTATTGTTATTATATAGGCAGCGCAGTATCTGTGATTTCCTAATAAAACAAGTCATTCGAATAATATAAGCCTACTGCGTTCATTCATTACGCACGTAGACTATACAGTACTGCGAGCGTGTCTGTGTGTGTGTGTGTGTGTGTACGCACGCTGCGGCAGGTGGCCACGAGCTGTAGTAGCCTGTATATATGATGACCATGCATTAATCTAATCTCATTTTGATCGGTCGCAAAGTGCTTCCGACACCATTTTTACACGGCTGCATCGCATAAGTTGCATTTAATGAGCTGGACAGGTGTGTCTAAACTCTCGACTTTTTGCGATATCATTTGCATACGGCACAGAGCCTGGTTTATAAGGAGCTCTCAGAGGCGTGTCTTGTATGCAGATGACCTAGACGGGAACGCGCGTTCATGACATTCCTCATCGCCGGTATCCCAGCTGGGATTGTTTGGGCCACTTAAGACAGAGTGATCTTGTCGTCGGTTCTATCTTAGTCGGTCCCAAGATGGTTGCCCTAAGAGAAGTCTTTGGGAAATGTTGGAGAATGAGACCCAATGATATTTGGTTTGACGGCAGTCTTTCCACGAACACCCTGGATGAAACCACGGCAACGACCTGCCCGTGCATTTGGTTACCTTTGCCTAGTCGGGTGCTTTCATCCACGTTCCTGGATTGTCTCCCATGGAAAGTGTATAAGTAAGAGTCTAAACAGGGATGCAAGGGCATTAAACACCAAAGACCCCTGACTCAGCTCTTTGTGCTCACTGCAGTAGAGAATGAGAACCATGGAGACGCCAACAAATTACATGCCTATTGCACGTTCTGAGCGCTCAAGGTCAGGATTTCAACTCAAAAGATGCATGCGGTTTGGATGGAGTTTTGCCTGCAAGGCGACATTGATGAAATAGGATCTTGAGAGCTGGTGGTGGGGGCTGTTTCACCAAACTACCGTAGTGAGACTGTATGCATCACACAACCTGGCTGCAGAAGTTGTAACTAATTAGTGCTGTTTTTTTTACAGTCCTAAATGTAGCTTCGAACCCGTGCAAAAGAACACGTCTGATATTGATCTTTTCCTCATCCTCCTCCTCCCATCCGATTGATCTCAGCCCTCAGACGCATCCTTCAGTTTGTTGTGACAAGTCTGCGAAATTGGACGAGTCAGGTCATAACCGGGAGGAGGAGAACATGTCAAGTTCTTGCGCGCTTCAAGCAAACTTATTGCATTTCTGGGTCACGGGCAATTTGCATTTAAACTACAGCGTACTTCAATAAAGACACTGTGCTTCGTCCTAAACAAAGAAACAAAAAACATTTGATCTTTTATCACAAAAAATACAGTCAAATCTACAGCCAACCAGTATGTGGTCTGCTGCAGCCTGGGACGCAGTGTTGTAGCAATCGAGACTCATTTCCAGGACTCGTGACTCGACTTGGACTTGAGCACTGATGACTCAGACTTAGACTTGGACTCAAGCATTGACTGCATTCGGACTCGGAAGGTGCAGACGAGGACTTGTTAATTGATAAATACAGTTGTGTTTTTTTGGTAATAGGTCCTAATCATTTGGCATACGATATTGATGGCTAGTGCATTTGTTTGGCTATTGTGTCACAAAGTAAATAAACCCCCTTTGAAATGGTGACCACTGTGTCATTTATGTTTAATGTAGACCTTTTTAATTTGTCAGCTCTTTGACTGCCAGAGTGGAGTGGACTCAACCTTGATGACTTGGATTCGGACTCGGACTAGGGTAATGGGGACTCGACTCGGACTCGACTCGGGCTCTTCTTTGGTGACTCAGACTTGGACTCGGACTCTAACACTGGGGACTCGAGACTCGACTCAAGATTTTGTGACTCGACTACAACACTGCTAGGACGACATACAGAATAGTATTGGCTGGGTGGAGCATAGGCAGCCAGCAACTGACAATATTCACACGGCGGCCATTTTGCTCTTAACATAATGCTCAGGTTGGGATTCATTTCCACCCTGTTCCCACAGATTTCATCTCCCACCCCAGGCTGTTAGCTGTTAGCAGGCATGTTGGTTCAGCTTCCTCATTAGGCATAACAAAAAATAAAACACCAAGTCAATGCTCTAAGAAAGGAGCCTGAAGACCAAGCTCTGAGAAATGTACACATCGACATATTATATGCGAGTTGCACATAAAACTAGCTCTGTATGGGGTCACACACAACAAGGGGTTGTGGGTATCTGTACGTTCACTGTGCATGTGCAGTGCACCTCTCAGATATCTCCGTGGCATGGACAGTGCATAAACATGAATGGTTGCCAGTGGTTGTCAATCAAATGGAGTCAAACATAATTGTCAGTTGTCAGTTTTATAGTCAGTCTTGACGACTGAACTGATGTGAGAAAGCCTTCACTTAAAGCGTGAAAGTGTTTTCCAACGTGCCAGTGTGTCAGGGTTCGGTGCTAGGTCCGCTCCTTTTTATGATTTACCTCCTCCCACTCTGTGACATCATAAGGAAACACGGCCTCCACTTCCACTTCTATGCAGACGACACACAGCTCTACCTCCACACCAAACCCTCGGCCCCCCTTCCTCCCCCCTCCCTCACTGCCTGCCTCCAGGACATAAAAATATGGATGACCACCAATTTCCTCCAACTCAATAGTAAGAAAACCGAACTCATAGTTGTAGCCTCCCCAGCCCTCCTCCAAAAGATCGACCACCTTGTTCTCTCCGTGGATGGCTACTCCATCTGCCCCTCCACAGAGGTAAGGAACCTGGGCGTCATACTGGACTCCACCCTCTCATTTCACCCTCACGTCAAGTCTGTCACCAGATCCGCCTTCTTCCACCTCCGAACCATCTCCCGCCTCCGCCCCTCACTCTCCGACACCTCAGCGGAAACACTCATTCACGCCTTCATCACTTCCCGCCTCGACTACTGTAACGGAGTCCTTCTTGGTGCCTCCAAGAAGGTTCTGGATCGTTTACAGTACGTCCAAAACTCTGCTGCGAGGGTCCTCACGCGCACCAAACCCTGGCAGCACATCACCCCCACCCTGCAAAAACTCCACTGGCTCCCCATCAACTATCGAATCCCCTACAAGATCCTCCTCCTCACCTACAAATCCCTGCACGGGTTGGCCCCTTCCTACCTGACCAACCTACTCCACCCCTACACTCCAGCACGAGGCCTCCGATCCTCCAACTCCGACCTCCTCACCATCCCCCGCACCAGGCGTTCCACACTGGGAGACCGAGCTTTCGCTGCAGCAGCCCCCAGACTGTGGAACTCCCTCTCCCCCCTCATCCGAGGCTCTGACACAATCAACCTCTTCAAAACCAAGCTAAAAACCCACCTGTTCACACTTGCCTTCACGCAACACGGCCCCGCTCCCAAGTAGCCCACCCCTGACTCTTTTTAAGCCACAGATTCCGTTGTTTTGTTTTGTTTTGTTGTTTGTTTGTTTGTTAATTTTAACCACTTCATCCAATTGGACAGAACTTGCCTCCTTTTTTTATTTATTTTTATCTCTTATCTTATCTGTTTTTTTTGTTGTTACTATACACAGATCTTTTATGTATTTTATTATATATATTTTTTCAATTTTATTACTTACTTTTATTTTTTTTCCATCCTTTCCTTGTACAGTGTCCTTGAGTCTGAGAAAGGCGCTTCTCTCTTAAAATTCAATCTATTATTATTATTATTATTAAGTGACCAATTGTTGTGCTTGCAGGGCATGATGGGGTATTATTATATTTTATACAACGGCATGCAAATTTCTCGATTCTGATTGCCTGAAACAGTCATTTTACACGTATTTATTCTTCACAATTCCACGCTCCTGGTCCCAGGACCCACCCACAACCGAATCACATATCACTCCGCCGGATCACTCCGGGAGAAAACAAGATGGCGGACAATAATCTTTAACAAATGGATATGTTGATAGCGTCATAACGACTAAATATGAAGCGATTCTGTCACGGCGAATGTCTTAGTCCTTTAAACAATGTTGGATGATGTAATTGATGGGTCATGAGTCATTATAGAACAAAAGAAAAATTGCGCGAAATGATTGATTGATTAATTAATTTGCAATTTTTTCCCCCTTCCTCTTCCTTGCCAGAGCTCATCTCTCACATTGTCTGGCTTCCAGACTCACTCACACACACACTCACACACACACACACACACACACAATGTATTTGATTAATTGCAATGTTTTTTTTTTTTTTTTTTGTAACCTACTTTCAATAGAAGCATCTAAGAATGAAGTTCTATAGAAAGTAGGTCTGCATTCCCTTAACAATTGTGTGTATTGAGCCGTACTGTATTGTACCCATTCTGCATCTGGTAATACAATTTTCAATCAATCAATCATTCCAATAACCACTAACTTCATAATTAAAAACTAAAGAAAAGTTGGATGTGTTAGTTGGTTGGATGTCTTAGTTGAAAGGCAGTTGGATGTGTTAGTTGGTTCGATGTCTTAGTTGAAAGGCAGTTGGATGTGTTAGTTGGTTGGATGCCTTAGTTGAAAGGCAGTTGGATATGTTAGTTTGTTGGATTCGTTGGATGCACTTCCGAGCTGCTTCCACATGGAGGCAACTTCTCTCAATCATTCCAATAACACACAGTTGGATGTGTTAGTTGGTTGGATGCACTTCAAGCTGCTTTCACATGGAGGCAACTTCTCTCAATCATTCCAATAACACAGTTGGATGTGTTAGTTGTTTGGATGCACTTCAAGCTGCTTCCACATGGAGGCAACTTGTCTTTTTTGTAGTTGTGGGAACTACTTTTTCTGGCGGATGGTTTTTTCAATAAATCTTCGATTAATGTGTGTTTATTGTATAGCAATAATGTTGGATGAATGTGGCAGTTGTATAAAAGCATTACACCACTTGCAGTCGTGATTTGTGAACAATAAACCATGCATGCCTAGGGGGGTCTAATGACCACCCCTAGGCATGGTTTATTGTTCACAAACCACTCCTGCACGTGATGTAATGCTTAAATACCAATTACCGGTGTACAGGTCAACATGCAGCAGTCCTGGAGCCACGGATTAACTCCATGTACAGTTAGGTAACCAATAGGTATCACGGTAATTATTTTAACGAATCATAAAAAACAGTCAAATACAGATATAGAATTATATAGATCCATTCAGAGTCCAGTACATTTCAAGAAAAGTATCATCATCATCATCATCATCATGGCCTCTTCATACCAAATATAGATTTTTGGGCCCATGATTTATTTGCACAGATGTACAACATGCATAGAGTTTCCAAGGAAAGAGAAATTAATGGAGAATGTATCCTTTAGATTATAAGAATGGTCTAAGTTCAAATTCAATATTCAACCAGATCCAACATGCCCCTCGTTGGAGAGAAGCCTTTTAATCAAGACCTCCCCCTCTTACAGGGTCACTTCCTCAATGCCAGTGTGTTTTAGAGCAGACACAGATGGTTTGTTTCAGCAAAGTGTGCCACTGACTACAGGGTAGTTGAGGCATCGTATTGTGCTGCGCTTCTCAATGACACCCCTGGTGGTGCACGATATCAGGTTGGGATTCATTTCCACCCTGTTCCCACAGATTTCATCTCCCACCCCAGGCTGTTAGCTGTTAGCAGGCATGTTGGTTCAGCTTCCTCATTAGGCATAACAAAAAATAAAACACCAAGTCAATGCTCTAAGAAAGGAGCCTGAAGACCAAGCTCTGAGAAATGTACACATCGACATATTATATGCGAGTTGCACATAAAACTAGCTCTGTATGGGGTCACACACAACAAGGGGTTGTGGGTATCTGTACGTTCACTGTGCATGTGCAGTGCACCTCTCAGATATCTCCGTGGCATGGACAGTGCATAAACATGAATGGTTGCCAGTGGTTGTCAATCAAATGGAGTCAAACATAATTGTCAGTTGTCAGTTTTATAGTCAGTCTTGACAACTGAACTGATGTGAGAAAGCCTTCACTTAAAGCGTGAAAGTGTTTTCCAACGTGCCAGTGTGTCAGGGTTCGGTGCTAGGTCCGCTCCTTTTTATGATTTACCTCCTCCCACTCTGTGACATCATAAGGAAACACGGCCTCCACTTCCACTTCTATGCAGACGACACACAGCTCTACCTCCACACCAAACCCTCGGCCCCCCTTCCTCCCCCCTCCCTCACTGCCTGCCTCCAGGACATAAAAATATGGATGACCACCAATTTCCTCCAACTCAATAGTAAGAAAACCGAACTCATAGTTGTAGCCTCCCCAGCCCTCCTCCAAAAGATCGACCACCTTGTTCTCTCCGTGGATGGCTACTCCATCTGCCCCTCCACAGAGGTAAGGAACCTGGGCGTCATACTGGACTCCACCCTCTCATTTCACCCTCACGTCAAGTCTGTCACCAGATCCGCCTTCTTCCACCTCCGAACCATCTCCCGCCTCCGCCCCTCACTCTCCGACACCTCAGCGGAAACACTCATTCACGCCTTCATCACTTCCCGCCTCGACTACTGTAACGGAGTCCTTCTTGGTGCCTCCAAGAAGGTTCTGGATCGTTTACAGTACGTCCAAAACTCTGCTGCGAGGGTCCTCACGCGCACCAAACCCTGGCAGCACATCACCCCCACCCTGCAAAAACTCCACTGGCTCCCCATCAACTATCGAATCCCCTACAAGATCCTCCTCCTCACCTACAAATCCCTGCACGGGTTGGCCCCTTCCTACCTGACCAACCTACTCCACCCCTACACTCCAGCACGAGGCCTCCGATCCTCCAACTCCGACCTCCTCACCATCCCCCGCACCAGGCGTTCCACACTGGGAGACCGAGCTTTCGCTGCAGCAGCCCCCAGACTGTGGAACTCCCTCTCCCCCCTCATCCGAGGCTCTGACACAATCAACCTCTTCAAAACCAAGCTAAAAACCCACCTGTTCACACTTGCCTTCACGCAACACGGCCCCGCTCCCAAGTAGCCCACCCCTGACTCTTTTTAAGCCACAGATTCCGTTGTTTTGTTTTGTTTTGTTGTTTGTTTGTTTGTTAATTTTAACCACTTCATCCAATTGGACAGAACTTGCCTCCTTTTTTTATTTATTTTTATCTCTTATCTTATCTGTTTTTTTTGTTGTTACTATACACAGATCTTTTATGTATTTTATTATATATATTTTTTCAATTTTATTACTTACTTTTATTTTTTTTCCATCCTTTCCTTGTACAGTGTCCTTGAGTCTGAGAAAGGCGCTTCTCTCTTAAAATTCAATCTATTATTATTATTATTATTAAGTGACCAATTGTTGTGCTTGCAGGGCATGATGGGGTATTATTATATTTTATACAACGGCATGCAAATTTCTCGATTCTGATTGCCTGAAACAGTCATTTTACACGTATTTATTCTTCACAATTCCACGCTCCTGGTCCCAGGACCCACCCACAACCGAATCACATATCACTCCGCCGGATCACTCCGGGAGAAAACAAGATGGCGGACAATAATCTTTAACAAATGGATATGTTGATAGCGTCATAACGACTAAATATGAAGCGATTCTGTCACGGCGAATGTCTTAGTCCTTTAAACAATGTTGGATGATGTAATTGATGGGTCATGAGTCATTATAGAACAAAAGAAAAATTGCGCGAAATGATTGATTGATTAATTAATTTGCAATTTTTTCCCCCTTCCTCTTCCTTGCCAGAGCTCATCTCTCACATTGTCTGGCTTCCAGACTCACTCACACACACACTCACACACACACACACACACACACACACAATGTATTTGATTAATTGCAATGTTTTTTTTTTTTTTTTTTGTAACCTACTTTCAATAGAAGCATCTAAGAATGAAGTTCTATAGAAAGTAGGTCTGCATTCCCTTAACAATTGTGTGTATTGAGCCGTACTGTATTGTACCCATTCTGCATCTGGTAATACAATTTTCAATCAATCAATCATTCCAATAACCACTAACTTCATAATTAAAAACTAAAGAAAAGTTGGATGTGTTAGTTGGTTGGATGTCTTAGTTGAAAGGCAGTTGGATGTGTTAGTTGGTTCGATGTCTTAGTTGAAAGGCAGTTGGATGTGTTAGTTGGTTGGATGCCTTAGTTGAAAGGCAGTTGGATATGTTAGTTTGTTGGATTCGTTGGATGCACTTCCGAGCTGCTTCCACATGGAGGCAACTTCTCTCAATCATTCCAATAACACACAGTTGGATGTGTTAGTTGGTTGGATGCACTTCAAGCTGCTTTCACATGGAGGCAACTTCTCTCAATCATTCCAATAACACAGTTGGATGTGTTAGTTGTTTGGATGCACTTCAAGCTGCTTCCACATGGAGGCAACTTGTCTTTTTTGTAGTTGTGGGAACTACTTTTTCTGGCGGATGGTTTTTTCAATAAATCTTCGATTAATGTGTGTTTATTGTATAGCAATAAGGTTGGATGAATGTGGCAGTTGTATAAAAGCATTACACCACTTGCAGTCGTGATTTGTGAACAATAAACCATGCATGCCTAGGGGGGTCTAATGACCACCCCTAGGCATGGTTTATTGTTCACAAACCACTCCTGCACGTGATGTAATGCTTAAATACCAATTACCGGTGTACAGGTCAACATGCAGCAGTCCTGGAGCCACGGATTAACTCCATGTACAGTTAGGTAACCAATAGGTATCACGGTAATTATTTTAACGAATCATAAAAAACAGTCAAATACAGATATAGAATTATATAGATCCATTCAGAGTCCAGTACATTTCAAGAAAAGTATCATCATCATCATCATCATCATGGCCTCTTCATACCAAATATAGATTTTTGGGCCCATGATTTATTTGCACAGATGTACAACATGCATAGAGTTTCCAAGGAAAGAGAAATTAATGGAGAATGTATCCTTTAGATTATAAGAATGGTCTAAGTTCAAATTCAATATTCAACCAGATCCAACATGCCCCTCGTTGGAGAGAAGCCTTTTAATCAAGACCTCCCCCTCTTACAGGGTCACTTCCTCAATGCCAGTGTGTTTTAGAGCAGACACAGATGGTTTGTTTCAGCAAAGTGTGCCACTGACTACAGGGTAGTTGAGGCATCGTATTGTGCTGCGCTTCTCAATGACACCCCTGGTGGTGCACGATATCATTTTTTTTTTTTTTTATTGCCCACAGCAATACAATGACAGTACAGTACAGTACAAATGACAGTACAGACAAAAAATTAAAAAGGGGGAAAATAAATAAAATAAAGGTTTCATCCAGTTAATAGTAATAATTTTTCAATAAGATGTGTAATATATAGTACTGATCCGTGTCCAACACTCGTTCACTCTGTATTTCTAACAGAAACAACATTGGGTCCATGGGGATGTCCGTTTCCAATATTTTCTCTATTTCTTCTTTTATATCCTTCCAAAACGTCTGTATTTTTGGGGAGTCCCAGAATATGTGCGTATGATCCCCAACCATACCAGATTCCCTCCAGCATTTGTTGGTAGAGTCCTTTTTGAAGACACATGCTGTCAATGGAGTTCTGAAGAATCTAATTTTGACCTTCCAATCAAATTCTTTCCATAACTGGCTTCCAATCCCCCTGTGACAGTTAGAACACATGGCCTCCCAGTCCTCATCCTCCACTATTGTATTCATCTCTAGTTCCCATTCTCTTTAATATGTAGAGTGTGTGTCATCAGACATGTCTAGATTTTGGTACATAAGGGATATTTGTTTTCTTGTCAATATCGGGCGTTCACACAGTCGTATAAAATGGAATTCTATATTAGTTGGTTCCTTCTTAATAGTATCCCAATCTGTGTGTTTAGTGACATCATTTCTAATTTGTAAATATCTGTATAAGTCACTTGATGGTAGAGAAAATCTGTTTTGTAGTTGTGAGAAGGATTTAAATGTATTCCCATCAAATAGTCGTTCAATTTAATTAATCCCTTATCAGCCCACCTTTTGTATGTGTTATCCCACATGGATGGGAGAAACTCTATGTTTCCTACTATGGGCATAGCCCTTGACAAAGCTACGGTACCTTTTATGTGTTTTTGAACTGTGTTCCAGATTTTCAGTGTATGTTTGATCCATATATTAGTTATTCAAATTTTTCCCTGCGCTTTTTTACTCATAAATGGGAGGGTGGATATTGATATTCCTGGTATGGAGTTTTGCTCAATAGAGACCCAACCGGTTTCCATATCCTTTACCATCCAGGCCACCACTGCTCGAAGCTGAGCAGCCCAGTAATACAGTCTCAGGTTGGGTAATCCCAGGCCACCTCTCTCTTTTGTTGACATCATATTTTTTGGTCGTATTCTTGCCCTCTTTTTTTGCCAGATACATTTTGATATCAGTTTTTCCAACATCTTAAATGTGGATTGTGTTACTCGTATAGGGATGGATTGAAATAGGAAGAGTAGTCTTCGTAGGATATTCATCCTCACTGACTCTATCCTGCCAAAAAAGGACAGGGGTAGTAAATCCCATCTATAGATATTTTTTAATTTCTTTAATCAGTTTATCGTGGTTTGAGGAGAATAGTTGTGTAGTCTTGGGTGTAAGAACAACACCAAGATATCTGAATCCCTGTTTGGATTTTTTAAAAGAGACAAAATCATCTAATTGGGATGGCCATTCCCCGACTATCATCATGGCTTCGGATTTGTTTATATTAATCTTATATCCTGACACTTTACTGTATTCACTTAAGCTATGTAGAAGTGCGGGGACAGAGGTAGCAGGGTTTTCCAAAAATAATAATATATCGTCTGTGAATAGTGATAATTTGTGTTGGTCATTTCCTTCATCATGAATTCCTCGTATTAAGGGATTAGTCCTTATTAGTTCAGCTAGTGGTTCAATGCTGAGCGCGAACAAGGAGAGCGAAAGGGCGTTGCACGATATTATGCCCTTTGTTTTTCTTCTTGTCCCGGTATGAGGGTGATTGAACCATATTGACATTTAACTGTGCTGTTGCTGTGCTGATCCCCATTAGTAGTTTCCATCATGTAGTGGAGCAAGTATTGTTTGAATAGAGCAAGCTGGAGGCACATTGATCCTGTAAATTACATCCCTGTTTGAAATCTACTGTACACATGTTTTATTTTTTCATCTGTACAGTATATGCCAGTGTTTCAATGGAATTTGTTTAATTTCTTTCAGCACATTTGGAATACTTTGTAGAATATAGAATGTTATTTGAGGTTTTTCATGGATTTTCCTCATTGCCTCGTCAATTATTTTCTGTAGCCTCTGCGAGACATTATGCATTCGGTAGCGTCTGTAGGTGAGTGTGTGTGTGTGTTGGTGAATCTGTGCACTATCTTGCTAACTATAGGGCAGATCAGCCTGTGCTTTGGCTAAGAAAATACAGAGGTACAAGGATGAGCGTGTGGGAATGTTTCACATCAGGCAACTGGTAATATTTTGGGGGAATTCATTTCCAGCATTCTCCATTGACTTTGGTGTAGTACATCTTTTTACTGCCAGTGGGCACCAACAATGGCTTCAAATGCTGCCACTACAACTACTGCAGGGGGTCAGCACAGAGATAGTGCAATACTACTACAGACAGTTGGCCACTCCTTCCACCCCAGCATGCTTTGCGGTTGCAGCAAGATGTGTCGTTCTAGTTGTTTTAAGATGTCAAATAGTTGTTGAATATGTTATAATTGTGTGGTTTATTGTCTCTTTCTATGTTATTCTGTGTTTAAACCCAGTTACAGTATTTTTGTGTGAGTGTTATTTGAAATTACCACCTCAGCCTTGGTTTTCAATGTAACACAATTTGCTGACTTCTGGTTGGACAGAGTATCGGTTTGGGACATTTCCAGTTTGAAAATTCACCCTTTTTCACTATTTTCTCAGCAACGAGCAACTGAGTATAGTAAACCGATTTCACCATTAAAATCTATGCAAATTGTACATGATAACCAGCTAATGTTTCAGTCACTAAGTTGCATTTTGAGAAATCATAACATGATTTGTAGACATGCTTGAGACTTTTTATCCTTTATTTAACCAGGGTAATCACATTGATATTTCCACCTCTTTTTGAAGTGGGCAGCATACTAAAAATTATTTCACATATAGATCAACATTAAAACAAACACAAATAAAAGATACTATGATACTAAACACAGATAAAAGATACTAAACACAAATACTAAAAAGAAATTGAAAATGTCTTCACATTTCTATGAAAACAGACAATATTAAAAAACATGATCACTCCATAGCAAGGTGTCCAATTATTTCTTTAAAATGATCAATTCCAATGAGTGCCTCTAGCTTCAAATCAAAAGGCCACAAGAGATGACATAAAACGTATGTGTACATGCCATACTTCCTTCATTCATTGAGGGGAACTATTTATGATCCACTATAGCATGAGGACATAGTGCTCCACTGGGCACCCATTCTTGTTTTCCTTTTCTTTGTCTTTCTTGTAGACAATGTTCAAAATCGGTCTTTCTGATAAATACGCTTGATTCTACAAAACTGGCTATAGGGAAGGCTTTTCTTGAGTGGCAGTGGATGTTGACTTTCCGCTCAATAGAGTGTTTGATATAGAGATCCGTATACAGTCACCTTTTATTATCCAGAGATCCAGGAAGTTCATCTTTTCCTTGTGCTATTCCATCGAAAATGCCAAATTATTATTACCAAACCAAGATTGTTGCGGCGCGTCACCTGTATCATTTTCATGAAGTTAGATTTTTCCAACTTGATGTATAAGATAAGATAAGATAAGATGATCCTTTATTAATTATTAATCCCCTTGGGGAAATTCAGGTGTCAAAGCAGCATGGGGGGGGTACAGGGGGTACAGAGATTCACAGTCCTATACAGTCCAGTATCTATATACACTATAGATACAATATAAAATATAAATACAAATACAATATAAAAAGTACAAAATACAAGATAGTCCAGTGAGTGTACGTGGATATGAGTCTCTAGTTCTCACGTCCCGAGTTCTGACAATGATAGTTCTGGCAGCAGAGCCGGCCGTCCTATACGAGTGTGCTGTGAAGTGTAGGGGACCCAATCACATTCAGACCAACAAAACAAGCCAAGAACAATGAGCAGCTCTCCGGCACATTCTTACAACTAGGAAATGACCATATGTAAATGTGATTGTATAGGGAACAAATGCATGCATTCACAAGAAGAGCGAGCTGGCAAAGTAATTCCATGTTTGTCCGTGAAGCCGATACGCCCATGTAGTTATACAGCTCTCAACCCCCGTGCAGCCTCGAGAGTGAGCGTACAGTATCATAGTGGCTTCAACCCTGTAGATGTTCCGACATACTGTCAGCTGTGCTAAGTGGGTCGTACACGGGTATATAAACAACGTTTACATACATGTATACATGCAATTTAGCTGCAGCTGTGGGTCATAGATGATGTTTTTCCCACCTGACAGATGTGTTTCTTGTTAGTCGCATGGAGTATTATGCTGTGCAATTGTGTTGCATTTAAAAGTTGCCTGCCAGCCTTGACAGTACTGTAGTGAGGTGCTATATAATACAGGACTGTAACTGTAGTGAGGTGCTATATAATACAGGACTGTAACTGTAGTGAGGTTCTATATAATACAGGACTGTAACTGTAGTGAGGTGCTATAGAATACAGGACTGTAACTGTAGTGAGGTGCTATAGAATACAGTACTGTAGTGAGGTGCTATATAATACAGGACTGTAACTGTAGTGAGGTGCTATAGAATACAGTACTGTAGTGAGGTGCTATATAATACAGGACTGTAACTGTAGTGAGGTGCTATAGAATACAGTACTGTAGTGAGGTGCTATATAATACAGTACTGTAGTGAGGTGCTATAGAATACAGGACTGTAGTGAGGTGCTATAGAATACAGGACTGTAGTGAGGTGCTATAGAATACAGGACTGTAGTGAGGTGCTATATAATACAGGACTGTAGTGAGGTGCTATATAATACAGGACTGTAGTTCGGCGTATTTAGACCACTATCACTAGGGCACGTGCCCTATTGATGATCATCTGTGCCCCAGTGATAAAAAAAAAAAAAAAAAAAAATGTTTTTTTTTTATTTATTTTTTAACAAATGTTTTTTATTTTCCCTTTTTTAACATGATCAAATGATCATTTAACATGATCAAATAATTATTATAATATTTTTTACTTCGCTTTGAAATATTATAGTGAAATATTTTGCACTGCATTTATCTTGTTGAAATCCTCCAACAGGCTCTTTTTTGTAAGTTGACTGGTTTGCACACCAATAATACAGTGCAATAATAGAATAGTAGAATAGATAGTAAAATTATGCAATAGAATGGCCAGAGTAAAATAGTGCTACAGTACAATCAACAGCGGGGTGTATTAGAAGGCTATGGTGAAGAGGTACGTTTTTAGCTTATTTCTGAAAATATTAAGAGATCTAGCTTCCCTAATGTCCATAGGTAGTGTGTTCCATAACTTTGGTGCATAGTTAGCAAAGGCTGCATCCCTGATTTTCTTTAGACTTTGGCTTGGAACCTTCAATAGACCAGTAGTAGATGATCACAATGTTTATACTTTGTATATAAGGAGGAGGTGGAGGACCTTGAAATTAATTCTAAATGTTACCAGAAGCCAGTGTAGGTTACTTACTTGTAACTTCGGGTTTGATCCAAGGAGTAAGTTGCCCCATATTGCTCTGTAACATTTCTCTTTTTGTTATAGGACCGACTAGTAGGATTTCAGTTTTGCCCTCATTTAATTTTAGGAAGTTGTTCGTCATCCATTTGTTTATTGCTAAGAGACAGGCGGAAATGGAGTTTATAGCTGTGTGATCATTTGGTTCAGCGGAGATGTACAATTGTGTGTCATCTGCGTAACTATGGAAACATACATTGTGCTTTTGTAACCCAGGGTTCAGATTCATAACTAGCATAGGAACATAAATAGTTCCTGTTTATCTGTGAGCTACCACTGAGGTCCCACTTCCTGTATATAGAACGTAAAACAGTCTAGAACCAGCGTATGATGTCATGATAGAAGGTTCTGGAACTTTTGTGATGTCATCCTATGATGTCATATAGAACGTTCCGGAACATCTTGGTTTCCTATAAAAACAGCTAGCTCTCAAGCAGCCAGTCCTCTTTCCGCCTCGACCTCCGAACCAGCAACATCGCCCAGACGGACCGGACTAACCAACCGACTAAAGCCGCAAGTCTCAACCAGATTATGTATGTATTATTACTGTTTATCTAGCGCGCTTTTAATTAAAACACCGGTTATTGTTATACCTCTGCCTCTGGTCTACTATTCTTTTAATTGTGCATATTACTCGTCGCATTCGAACCTAGAACTGTGCCCGTGGCAAACAGCTGTTACTGTTATTAACACAAGTGCTACACTTTCTAATGATGTCTCCTCAATGTTCAATGTTCAATGCAATGTTCAATGCAAGTAAAGCACTTTAAACTTTAAGTATGACTAAATGCTTTCTTGACTATATATATAGTAACTGTTCCAAAATGCATAGATTTCTATGTATTTTAGGGGTTTGGGTGGCTAGCTCTTTTTAATATAAATGTCAGATTGTTTTATTTATTTCATAGATTTCTATGCATTTCAGGAGTTTGGGGGGCTGGCTCCCCAAAATAATTAAATAACATAACCCTAACCTAACCCTAAAACCGAAATAAAGTTAAAAAAAAATAGTTACAAAATCCACCCATTTTCGCCCACAAACCGGCCAAAACCGGCCAAATTTTTTTGGTGCCCTTCTGTGCCCTACTGAAGTGCTGGGTCTAGATACGCCCCTGGTGCTATATAATACAGGACTGTAGTGAGGTGCTATAGAATACAGGACTGTAGTGAGGTGATATAGAATACAGGACTGTAACTGTAGTGAGGTGCTATAGAATACAGGATTCCTCCAGTGGACGTCTTGCACCTGCGTTCATTACTGACATGCTTTTCTTGTGTGGCACACCCAGACTCTCAAAGGGCCACTTCACTGGAAAACAACGCCTGCTTATTTTGCGCACACACACACACACACACACACACACACACACACACACACACACACACACACACACACACACACACACACACACACACACACACACACACACACACACACACACACACACACACACACACACACACACACACACACACACACACACACACACACACACACACACAGCACCGTGAAATTATGTAGATGTAAAAACTGAGATAAAGATTGCAACAGGGATAGCTTATTTATTTATTTGTATCTACATCATTCCAGTGAGCTGTAATTAACACAACATGGATTCAGTGTCCTCTAGTGACCTCACCATATTCAAATGAATTAACTCTGAATAACTGTTCAACCAAATTAATGTGTGCAAAAGCAGTTTAGAGCCTTTGGGGAATATGTGTGAGATTATGTGCAGAAATAAATCTGCATTGTTTTTCCGGTGTAGTAGCCCTTAACGTTTAAAAAGGATACACATTGCAGAGCCAGACTAGCCAAGAATCTATGTAAAGCATTTGACTCAAAGCCCCTGTCCAAACGACTATATTTAAAACTGGGTAAACGTCCTTGAATCTCCTGAATCTGTATGAGTGAGAGAGATAGAGAGAGAGAGAGAGAGAGAGAGAGAGAGAGAGAGAGAGAGAGAGAGAGAGAGAGAGAGAGAGAGAGAGAGAGAGAGAGAGAGAGAGAGAGAGAGAGAGAGAGAGAGAGAGAGAAGGAGCAGGCACAGAGAAGGACACGCCATTCAAACAAAACAATCAGCACCACAGTTGACTCTTTGACTAAATCCCTCCTTTGCTCCTCGTCTTCTAGGTCTCGGTTTGGCGTCACCTGTGGCGCGTGAGCAGGATGACCAGGTGAAGGAGGGAGAGAAGGACGCGGTGTGCTGCTGACATGTCACGGAGGATCACGCCGTCACATCACACAGTGCGGCGCCCCCAGCTGCGCGTCACCAACGGTGCCATGATCAAATTATAACTGTGGGTGAGGATCCGAAAGCCTCTTTTCATCATCACACATGTTCATCACATGATCCACCGTCGCATCATGCATAGGCCTAGGCACGTGTGCTCCCGTGCCCTCAGGCAGCCATTTTTATCCAAGTCTTTTGTGAAGGAGCCGAGGCTGGGAATGTTATTATTAAATCTACTGTATAAGACTGTGTCACAGCTACTGTTTGTCCTCCCTCTGCACAGAAAAACACACACACTCCTGATCGCCTTTCTCACAGCGTTTAAAGTGCTGCGTTTTGCGGCTTCATCTGTGAAATTCCCATGTGCTGATGAAATTGAGAAGCAAAGGGAGGTGTGGTTGGGGTGAAGCAGTTATCAGCGTCTGCATAACCAGATACTGTACAATGAGGGTCTTATATCTCTTCTCCACTAAAAGGCAAAGAAAGCGACTCTTCTAGACCCGTTTCTGTATTGGTGAGCGGCTTGGAGGAGGTGTACAGTTGCCCCGGAGGCTTTACGCCTGACGTCTTTTGCACAAGTGGAGCTTCATACGCAGAGGGGTTCAACAAACATAATTGGCAATTATGTCAGCGGCTAACTACCATCTCCATGCTCAGGCCACTGGGAGCAGGATTCTCGTGTTCTCTTGTGTGTTGAATGACTAGACTAGACACTAGTGGAAGAAGGAGGAGGCATTATATGAATCCCCTCGGGGGAAACTCGTCCTCTACATTTGAACCATCCCAACTATTTACGAGCAGTGGGCAGCCACACAGAGTGTCGCCCGGGGACAGACTCCAGTTAATGCCAGTGCTGTACCTTGGTGAAGAGCAGTGGCAGGATCAGGAAAGTAATTTTTTTTGCCCTGAGGAAAGCCACACAAACACGGGGGGGACATTTAAACTCCACACAGAAAGGGCCCCCAGCCCCCAGAACCTAAGGTCTGGCTGTGAGGCAACAGTGCTAACGACTGCCACCGTGTCGCCTGCTTACATTACATGCATTTTATCATGTGGCTATTCATACCCGGCCGTTCTTGTGAGTATGAATTTAACCGACCTTAAGTACGCGCATGTGTTCACACACACACACAGACACACACAGACAGACACACACACACACACACACACACACACACACACACACACACACACACACACACACACACACACACAACTTGACCACCAAGCCACATTTCAGCGGTGATACGCATACGTTTGTCTCAAGGCTAGTCTTGCATGTATCAACAAATGCGCATGTCTGTGATTTTATGTTTTGTTACATTATTACTATCTAAAATGTAATAATTGTGGAATATTACTATAATGAGCTGTATGTGTATGAACCAAGCATCCTATGATCTCACACTCTTAGGAGCAAAACAGAAAAAAGCATCTCACAGTAATGTACCTGTACTTTATTCGTGACAATAAACTACTACTACTACTACTACTACTAAATAGTGCCTGTCAAATGAGCCATACTATTGTCTCCATAGCTATAATATAGAATATACGATGGGTCTGCAAACATCGTGAAAATTGTCAAAAAAGCTGGCTCCAGGGAATAAAGATGGAAAAACAGCGTGGCAGTCAAATATTACCCTCTGGAGTCTGGGCGATTCTGGGCGAAGTTCTATACAAAGTAGGTTCAAAACAAAAGAAAAGTTGGATGTGTTAGTTTGTTGGATGTCTAGTTGAAAGACAGTTGGATGTGTTAGTTTGTTGGATGTCTTAGTTGAAAGACAGTTGGATGTGTTAGTTTGTTGGATGTCTTAGTTGAGAGACAGTGAGAACAGTTGGATGCACTTCCGAGCTGCTTCCACATGGAGGCAACTTCTCTTTTTTTTTGGGGAACTACTTTTTCTGCGGATAGTTTTTTCAATAAATCTTCAATTAATGTGTTTATTGTATAGCAATAAGGTTGGATGAATGCGCCAGTTGTATAAAAGCCATTACACCACGTGCAGTCGTGGGTTGTGAGAATTAGACCATGCCTAGGGGGGTCTAACGACCACCCCTAGGCATGGTCTAATTCTCACAACCCACTCCTGCGCGTGATGTAATGCTTTATTCAAAGCACACACACACGCTCTGTCTTGTGTGTGTGTGTGTGTGCGTGTGCGTCTATGTGCGTGTATGTGACGTAGCTGCAGTGAGTGTAGTTCTCTGGAGAACCGGGATAATTACAGCCATACAATCTAGCAAGAATTAAACCTATTTACAAGTCGTAAATTACGACTTTATCGGATTATCCGTACTTAGTGAGGGTGAGATTCTACTAACCGGATAGTAGGAACCCGGAGGAGCTAAGTCCAGCTAGGCCCCTAGCTGCAGTGCTGCGCTACTAGGCGTAGGGTATACGAATGCGATGGGTAGGGCCTTAGGGTTTACCAACCTAGGAAATGGAATCATATAATAGTCCTCTCCTGTTCTTAAGGACCAATACTCATTAATTCCCTCGACACCTGCACTCCATCTAGTACGCTACACACCCCCTCACACCCGGTGGAAGTAACGGTTAATATAGTTTCCCCAAAGCAGTACCATACCTTTTCCATATGCTTGACATGGATACTTCACTCAAACACATACACAACGCGTTAAATCCAATTATCAGTCTCTTCTTTTACTGAAAAAATTAAATAAATTATATTACAACAGGGGACATTGTGGAACCACGTTACTGGTGACCTTCGCCCTATGGCGGCAAGCCAATAACACCCTGATAACCCTCTCCCTATGGCGCAAGACAATAGCACCCAAATGATAACCTTCGCCCTATGGCGGCAAGACAGTAGCGCCCAAATGATAACCTACGCCTTATGGCGGCAAGACAGTAGTGCCCAAATGATAACCTGCGCCCTATGGCGGCAAGACAGTAGCGCGCAAATGATAACCTTCGCCCTATGGCGGCAAGACAGTAGCGCCCAAATGATAACCTTCGCCCTATGGCAACAAGACAGTAGTAAATACGCTGCACGGTTTAACGCTGCGAGTGCATGTATGTAAAACCTGCGTGGGCCCACACTTTCGAAATTACCTTTACTTATGCTAAGCCGGCACCTTAAAATAATGATAATAATAATAATAGGTAATACCCCCGTTGCAGCGCTGAGTCGTGGCTTGTGAACGTGGTGGCCTCAATACGTTATGGCCCCTTCACTCAGTTGTGAGCATGAGCAAATGACAATGGGGCTAATCCAACGGCGCTGAAAACGCGGAATGCACCTTTAGCGAACACTCTCGCACTCTCTACAGCCACGGCACTAGAGGCTCGCATACACAAATGTCTGAGTCACATTAAGCAGTCTATATCTTCAGCCGTGGCTGGCGCTAGCATGCATAATCCATAATGTCTGTGCTGATTCTACGATAAAGTGATCTCGAAAGACTGTCACCTGATAAACCACAGGCAGGGCAGTGCGGGCAGTCAGTTGGTGGTCCGGACGGATACACGAGATGTCCAGCAGAGGTCCTTGGTGGAGAGTCTTTCTCCCGCTTGTAGCATGCTTGACACGACGCGCTAAGCTAAGTGGCTACTGGCTAACTCAAAACACTTGATTTACCTAATAGTCAGTGTGGCTATCCTAGCTCTCCGGCTAACTGTTAACACGCAAACTCTACGTTGTCTTCACACGTCGTCGGTTGACCGTCCTCTTCATTAGCTCGTCGACTTGATACTATACTTGTTCTTATAACACACACGGCACGTTGCGTTATCTCTAAATACTGGGTCACATTATTAGCCTGGGGCTCATTGTTTTAGGCACAGCTATCTCGCACGCGTTTTCTCCTTGGCGTTGTTCAAGCAGGAAGGGCAGTGCACCTCTCTTCTTCGTGTAGTATCCAGCACAACTGCCGCCGTTCCTCTGACCACCAGCCTGACTGCCCAGCAGCTCCCCCTAGTGTCCGTCCTAAGGAAAACCTCAGAGAGTCTTATCAGACACATTCAAGTGTCTACATTAGGAACAAGTGGTTTTCCAGTTATAGTTTTGTATAGGTACATGGAAGAACATTGGGAAGGGGAAGTACTGTAACTGTCTCTTTTCTCCATATTGTATAACCAGGTAATGCCGAGCCTTAGAACCAATCCTGGAGATGCCGAAGAGAAGAGACATCCTTGCCATCGTGTTGATCGTGTTACCGTGGACTCTGCTCATCACCGTTTGGCACCAAAACGCTATCGCTCCACTCCTCGCCATCCGCAAGGGTACGCCGTTCACTCACTCTTACCTTTTGTTATAGGGCTTGTCGCACACAGAGGCCATCAAACCACCTACTCCATGTGTAAGCGCTAGGCAGTTCATTGAGAAGCACTCGACGATACTTTCATCAGATCTCGATAACACTTCAACAAGTCAACACGAAAGTATCATCGTGGATTATTTTCATAAACTGTATGAGAACAACTTAGAAAGCACTGTACTTGTTACCCAATCATGAAGCTAAATATGGATCTGTTTACAAACATCCAATGTTTACAAACATTACGAACATAAACACACCTATTACAGCCTCAGAATACAGCAAATACTGTTCAAAATTCATATTTGCCTGTCTATTGTTAGTGATTGTATATCAAGAGCTCAGTATATCAACTCCATTCTCATTTATCATTTTGATTGGGTACTTTAGCAGCAATAGATAACTTTACCTCTGGTCAACAATCTTTCACAATGTTCCCTAATGTGTGACAGTTTCTACTGCCTGTCCTGGTCATTTCCATGGCCTGTCTGTTCACAGCTTGTGCTTTGAGTGAAGCTAACGCACACAGTCACACACAGAGCATTATGGTACAGTATGCAGCAGCTCATAAAGAAAATGTACTCTAGTAAAATAGCAAGAAAGATATATCTCGTTGGGAATTATGCCCCTTGTTGTTCTGATGTATGCCTAGTGGTTAAGAAACGATTGTTTACTTATATATTATTTATATAGAAATCCTGCATATGTATTTCCTTTTTCTTAATTTATTCTGTGTTATCGAGATCTGATTGTATTAAATATGCTCTACAAGTTGTTTTTATGCTTTTAAATATGGGCACTAAAGAAATAAAGACAAATTACCCTCAAAAACTATATTTATTTATTTATATATACTATTTAAATGTTTACAGTGTAACCACCGCAGACTCCTGTCATCAAAAGCGGCGCAGATAAAATTGTTATCAACAATGTGAAATGATAATGACTTCTCCCCATGGTTACCAGACCAGCACTCTCAGGTCTGGGTGGTTTGAGAGATCTGTATCCACTCTGTGGTCCTCATAGCGAATCCAAGCCTCAGTCATTAACCTGAGCTCCCCACTCTCCCCCCCGCCCCCCAACTCGTACTAACCCTGAGAGACCCCGAACCAGCAGTATGAAATGTCAAGTATGCTGCACAGCGAACAAAACGGAATTAGAGTGGCAGTAAATCAATGGAGCTTCTTTTGCTTTTTTGGAAGCTGGAGGTGAGGGGAATAACAAACTAAGAAAGACAGGGTTTACAACAGGTGACCAACAGCCAGGTTCCTTTTGATTGCTCCTAAAAGCAGCAAGGTCTCTCTTTTTTTGGCAAGGTGCTTCCTCCCCGTCTGGCAGCCGATGTGTAACATCTGGCCATCAGAAGAGCGGGTTAATCTACATGGTGCAGATCCTGCCTGTTCATGTGTGCAGTATGAACGGAGACCGAGCTGAACGTCGATAAAGATTGTGCCATTAGCTGTGTGGCACAAAGAGGAAGGGAATTAACAACCTTAATGATGCTATAATTATATTCTATCCATCATAACCGGGCTATGGGGGCCACGTAATCATGCCTTCTAACACTGGGGGAAAACTATTCTCCTCTCTCTTGCAGTTGACAGATTACCAATTATTTTATTTGACCCGTTAATTAACTATGGTTTCTTTTTTACTTCCCTAGTTAACCCCAGGCCAGTCCCCCGGGCCCAACCCCAAGTCAGACTCTCCATGCCTAAACCTAACCCCAAGTCAGACTCTCCATGCCTAAACCTAACCATAACCCCAAGTCAGACTCTCCATGCCTAACCCTAACCCCAAGTCAGACTCTCCATGCCTAACCCTAACCCCAAGTCAGACTCTCCATGCCTAAACCTAACCCCAAGTCAGACTCTCCATGCCTAAACCTAACCCCAAGTCAGACTCTCCATGCCTAAACCTAACCCTACCCCCAAGTCAGACTCTCCATGCCTAAACCTAACCAAAACAGTCCCTCGTAACCTCAGCTAAGATGTCTTGCCTAGCCTTTAAATGACTGGTGGTGAATATATAATAAATATAATTGTTACGACCCTGGCTCATGGGCACGCAACCTATGTGCACACCAACACCAAAACCCTGTGCTCTAACTCAAAGTGCTACTATATCAAGGAACTATTAACGTAAATGTAAACTAATGCACTAATGTAAACCCAACGGACAAGGACTGGAAGAACCTGACAGCTCTTTCTCTAAGCACAGACACTGCATGTGTGTTACTAGGGCTGGCTTTAAAGCTCCCAGCAGGTAACCAATCAGCACTAATTGGCTAATTGGCAGCCCTCACCTGCATGCCCCGTGACACAGGAGTGATCAGGCCTGCCTGCACAGTGACACAGGAGTGATCAGCTCCTGGTACATAACAATAATATATAAGATTTGTTATGTGTAGACTAAGACTTTTCTTTACCCTATAATGTTTCAATGGTGAAATCTAACGTTTTCAACAGAAGCATCACCGGTGTCGTGTGATGTTTGTTGTCTTCAGAAGACAAGGATGTCCGTCGTCACCGGGCATATTTCTTAGGACTCCGGCAGCAAAGCGGGGACAAGGGAGATCACCAACAATCCCACGACCTGGAGTGCTGTCCTGAGAAAACTGTCCTGCTTCTTTAGTCCTCGCTCACATTAAGAAACCAAGGGCAGGAAAAGCAAAAGGCTCATATCCTCCTCTCCTCCTACTGTCTGTGTCCATCCTGCTGTGTTCTCCTCTCACAGTGCTTGCTTTTTCACTTTTTGCAGCCTGTCACCACCTAGTAAAAGAGATCTTTATCATACCAGAGAGGCTTGCAGTCCAGCGCCACCGACTCTCAGGTACACACACACTCCCCCCCTACTGGTTGGGTTCGCATCGCCCGGGACAGACATACAGTGGGCAGCCCTGGGGGGGCCTGCTAACGCCTTACATGTGCTCTCATCCCAAACCCCTGCAGATGACGGCGGCGAGGGCAAGAAGGAGGCGGGCGGCCAGGCGCAGGACTCCAAGGAGTACTGCGCCTCGGACAAGGACATTGTGGAGGTGGTGAGGACGGAGTACGTGTACACGCGGCCACCGCCCTGGTCCGACGTGTTGCCCACCATCCACATCATCACCCCCACCTACAGCCGGCCGGTGCAGAAGGCGGAGCTGACGCGCCTGGCCAACACCTTCCTCCACGTCCCCAACCTGCACTGGATCCTGGTGGAGGACTCCCAGCGGCGGACGCCCCTAGTCACGCGGCTCCTCCGGGACACGGGCCTTAACTACACCCACCTCAACGTGGAGACGCCCAGGAACTATAAGCTGCGCGGCGACACACGCGACCCCCGCATCCCCCGGGGCACCATGCAGAGGAACCTGGCGCTGCGCTGGCTGAGGGAGACCTTCAACGCCAACAGCAGCCAGGCGGGGATCGTCTACTTCGCGGACGACGACAACACCTACAGCCTGGAGCTGTTCGAGGAGGTTAGTGGAGTTGGTTAACCATTTCACGACCACACTACCAAAGGGTTAACCCTTTCACTGCCACATGACAAAAGGCTTAACCCTTTCACTACCACACTACAGCAGGTTAACCCTTTCACTACCACACTACATACGGTTAACCCTTGCACTACCACACTACATACGGTGAACCGTCTGTAGTGTGGTAGTGCAAGGGTTAACCGTATGTAGTGTGGTAGTGAAAGGGTTAGCGATACGTCGGTTGCCGCGCCAACAGTGTTTTTTGTTGTTGTTGTTTTTTAATGCGTGTTTCAGTTTACAACCACCTTTTGTAAGAGTTAGGGTATAATGGCCACGTGAAATAAGAGTCATTCTGTTTGATAGTGTGAGTAAAGGATTGTTTACTGTTCCCATTGATGAAACAGCACTTCAGCTGCTCCAAAGTTAAACCTAATCAAAGAGCATTTGAAACCAACTCAAGCACACTGCTAACGGTGGCAGAGCACACAGGCATTATATCTGCAGCAGATCATACAAACTGATCTAATGCGTATCCATTTTAACATTCAAATAATCCTCTGTGAGGGCGGCTGATACCGAGCCCAGCTCTCAGCGTTGCTACCGGCTGGCCGGTCGTTCATGCTAACACAATTGGCAAGTGTTAGAGGGTGGGAAAAGCCGGTGGGTGGGGATTTGATGTTGTGGACAGCGACTCCTACAGGTCGGTTTGGTGACGCCGGTGCGACGGAAGCAGGAAGTGACGGGGGCAGCGTGAGCCTCCCACGCGTTACTCCTCGCCACTGAGAGCTCGAGCTGCTGCGGCGAAAAGATGCGACAGGCTGCCTCCTCGTGTACCGGAGGCGCCTATTCTTTTACCAACAGATTTCCAGTTCCGCATTCGCGTTCTGCGATCTGATTGGCCACTGACGTTTCTGGTGCGATCTGATTGGCCACTGACTTTTATGGTGCGATCTGATTGGCCACTGACATTTCTGGTCATGTGACATGTGCACCCAATAGCGTGACGCGCCCATTTCCGCCTCGAACAGCAGCAAACTACCTAACGCCTAGTTTATCACTGGTTAAGCTTAGGCGACTCTTTCGAAGTTGGTTAAGGTTAGAGTTTGGAATCAGGGCTGGTGTTCTATTGCCCTGCTCTAAGACAAACTCTAACCTTAACCAACTTCACTGGCAGAACTTGCCGTCACACGATTGGTGCGGCCAGAAACGTCAGTGGCCAATCAGAGCGCAGAACGCGAACGCGGAACTGGAAATCCGTTAGTAAAAGTATTCAGGCGTACCGGAGGGGACACGTGATGCAAGGCTTCTGTCCTCACTACAACCGACCAGTGGGAGGCATAGTCTAGCAACGTTCAAGATAGGGGAGGGAAGAATTGGATATACGAAATTGGGATGGGAGAAAAATAGAAAATGGGGAGAAAAAGTGGATAAAAAAAAATTATAATCCTCTGTGGAATGTTGTTGTGTGGAGGGAATTGGAAAATAGTTTATATTTAAATGTATTCGATATTTCTGTTGTTTGTATTGCAATCCCTGGGTAGTCAGTTCCTCTGAGGGCCCTCCCCCAGTTCGGGGCCCTGGGTAGTCAGTTCCTCTGAGGGCCCTCCCCCAGCTCGCGGCCCTGGGTAGTCAGTTAGAGACTATTCCCCCCACCTCTACGCCCCTGCACAGGGATAACCTCACATGACCGCCGTGTAGTCAAGTGTCCCTCTACACATACACATACAACATTCAACATGCTACGTAGAACTTTAAGAGCATGGCATGATGCAGCGATAGAGGAATTCTAAGTGAATGACCATTCATTGATTGGTCAAGTGTGCCATAGGAGATTATACTGAATCAGATGACTAGCTAGATGTATGCGTGAGCATTGTAGCGCACATGGTTCCTATAGACACAGTTTCTAAGGCTGCAACGTGACAATAACTTACCCTGACAATAATAATAATACATTTGATTTATATAGCGCTTTTCGCCATGTTCAAAGATGCACAGAGTTGTTGTATACACATTGTAAATTAGCGTGAGATTGTGCAGGATTGTTGGGGGAAATAATAACAATTTGCAGAATCCGCTGGCGTTTAACGAGACTCGTCTGGAAACCAAAAGCAAGCGATCGGTACATCTCAAGCCATCCATCTTGACGTTGGCTGAATTACCTGAGCGGACACGGTCCAGGTCCTTGGAGGATAAGCCTCAAGTCTTGTTAGCGGCGTGAGCGGGGCGAGCTGTAGTAAATGGAGCGCTGGGTATTGACGGGGCCTGTCATTGCCTTTCTCTGGGAATCAGTTGGAGTGCTCCGTCTCCACCAAAAGCCCTCCATCACCTCCAACAGGCCCGTTTACGGTCTAGAGTAACGACCCTTACGGGCTCAGCACAGAAAGAGTGGGGGGGGGGGGGGGGGGGGGGGAGAAAATAAGTGGTTTGTGGCTACAGCTTGCTGCCATTGCAGTAATCACCTTTCGGCATGAGGAAGTCACTGTTCCTTAAAGAGGAACACCACCCAAATTAAGAATTCCCAAATTAAGTTTTTTTCATGGCTTGGGGAAATTCGATCAATATTTGTGAACATGAGCTAATCTCTCCCAAAGCCAGAAAAGTAAGGGTGTTTTCACACCTGTAGTTCGTTTGCTTTGTTCCGATTCAGGGAGACACAGGGACTATAATGATACAATGTTGCACTTGTCCCTTAGTTCGTTTGTGTTCACACGGCTGTGTTAACAGCGGACCAAAACAAACTGTCACTCATTGGTCAGATTTTGGGGTGTGCCCCCCCCCCCCCCAATAACCCTGAATCTCTGTGTTACATTGAAATCGGGGAGGAGAGAGCGGGGGGAGCAAATGAATGAATGTGGATGAGAGCCGTGATGTAAATCGGCCGATTTAGTTCTGATCGATTAGGAATGGGTCGCGCCGTGTTCAGGAAACGCATAAAAGTCTATTCGATCATGTCTCTAGCACCCCCACAGCCGTAGCTGCAACCACTTACATCACGGCTCTTATCCACATTAATTCATATGCTCCCCCCGCTCTCTCCTCTCCGATTTCAATGTAACGCGGAAGTGCAGTGGTCTATAGCGTGTTAACTTTACCAATCTAGCTGCCTAAAGACTACAAACTGATCCCGCCCACAATTCAATGCGAAAGCGGCATCATGCAGCGCGTACATACAGTACGGCAAGTGAGTTGTGTCGGTTTGTTAAGTCGATTGCATTCTCACAGCGTACGAGTCGCTTCGGGTTCGGTTGGAAGTGCGCCGGGACCACCCTCTCTAGGCGGTCTCGGCCCGCTTGTTTTGTTCCGCAACAGAATGCGATTGCTGTGTTCACATAATTATGCCCAAATGAACCGAAATTGGGGGTAAACGCTCCAGGTTCCGGAACAACAGCTCCAAACGAGCTAGGTGTGAAAACGCCCTAAGACTCTACACTTGTGATGTCATCAGCTATAAAGTCTGGAGCTGCTCCGTTGACAATGAATGTGAGATTGATTTTGTGGACCCACAGAATGTTTTGTTTTAGTTGTTATACTCTAATAAGCTTCATCCTACAGCAGTGTTCTCAGTTCTGAAACAGAACATGTACCTGTATTGTCACAACATTCCCCTCACAACGTTGGGACGCTGTCGCCACTATCACTCGTCTGTTGCCACCAGCAGAAAAAAAAATTCTTTAAATTTACATGTTCTTAAAAGAACACGCCAACATTATGGGAAATGTGCTCACTGTCTGCTCCAGAGTCAGACAAGAAGATAGATTTCTATCAGAATTTCCTCTCTTGAGTGTTCAGTAGAAAGCTATCCAGCTGCACGCTAACCTAGCTTAGCACAAATGAATGGAAGTGGATATGGACCACTAGCCTAGCTTAAAACTCAGGGAGAGGTGTTTTTAGCTAACAGCTAGGCTAGTGGTTCCATTCATTGTGCTAAGCTAGGCTAGCTTGCAGCCATGGCCAACAGTGTCAGACTGTGGTTGTAGCCTACTGGGCAGCTCCCAGATGTAAATGGAACTGTGTGAATGTGAAGCAGGGATTGCTGAAAAAGAGCATTCACACTCAAATAACTTACCCTGGGTAAATAAAGGTAAAAAAATAAATATATATATATATTAGAGCTGGGCCGTTAACGGCGTTACCGGGCTGCGTTAACGCCAGACTATTATCGCGCGATAATACAATTGACGCCGTTAATCTATTCTCAAACTTGGGTCTCCTCTCTCTCTGTCTGCACGAGAAGCGAGCCGCAGCGACTCAGCGAGCCACTCACACTCACAGAAAATACACATACAGGTAACGGAACGTAGGCCAAATGCGTCCACATTTTATAGGATTCTATCACATTTTCATAACAATAGCACCCAGCGCCGTTTTCATTGAGGTTTCTTACAAATTAACGATGCTTTATCTTGTCCTTTATATGCCGATTATCATTAGAATCTTAAATTGTACCATATGTCCCCCTTTAGACAACATATGTAACGCTACCAGCGCACTTTTGTTAAGATAATTAGTTGGCCATTCTCGGTCGCTATACCGAGGTCGCAGTATCGTTTAACGCTGTTCAGATCACGTCGGAGAATATAGACACATCCCAGTGACCTGCGACCTGTGCTAACGCTCTTGGGAAATGCAGTGTTGTAGTTCTCAACATTTTCAGCCTTTAATTTTAAACCAATGCTGCCATCTACTGACAACAAAAAAGTGTTGTCTAATCGTCACCTTGAGAGCTACTTCCGTATACAGCGACGCCCCAAACCCATTCTAGAGATTCCCACTTTTTGCTGGGAGTGGGGCGTGGCCGTATTTGGTCCCAGACAATAAGAGTGGCCGCGATTGGTCACCGTGACGTTACTTCAGGGAGGGGCCTGTCTGTGGCTCCGTGTGATCTCTCCGTTTGAGAGAACAAAACGAAAGTCTGGGTACACTTTACGAAAGTCGATGCCGACAACGCACGTTGCCACAAGTGCAATAAAACATTTGCAAGTATGGGTGGCAATACAAGCAATTTGTTAAAACATCTGTTGTCAAAACATAACATTAGTCTGCAGAAATGCGCCGTTTTCGACTGCTTTGCTCGCAGTGTTCCATCTCCATACACGTCCACTGCAGGTAAGCCAAGATAATACGGAGTTAGCTAGGCTAATAACGAATTATTATGAATAGGCTAATAAATAAAATATAATTCCTTAGCTAATTGTTTAGCTACAAATATATTTGAAAGATGACAACTTTTTATAGATCGCCATTCGTCAAGCTGAGGCTGCAGCCACCATGTCCCAGCCCACCCCTCCTCCCTCTACACCACCGGTCCCAGCCAAGCCAAGTCCCTTCACCCTAGCTGCAGCTAGGAAGGATGACAGAGGATAGGGTGAACAGGGCTGTGACCCAGTTTGTTGTCAAAGGCCTGCACCCATTCTGGAGGCGTCTATTCGAAAGGCAACCGGTTTATGCTTCCGCGTTCGCATTTTGCGCTCTGATTGGCCACTGCTGTTTCTGGTCGCAGCAATCGTGTGACGGCAAGTTCTTTCGCCGGTTAAGCTTAGGCACTCTTTCAAAGTTGGTTATGGTTAGAGTTTGTCTTAGAGCAGGGCAATAGAACGCCAGCCCTGATTCCAAACTCTAACCTTAACCAACTTCGAAAGAGTCGCCTAAGCTTAACCAGTGATAAACTAGGCGTTAGGTAGTTTGCTGCTGGTCGAGGCGGAAATGGGCGCATCACGCGATTGGGCGCACATGTCACATGACCAGAAACGTCAGTGGCCAATCAGATTAGCAAAACGCATAAACCGGTTGCCTTTCGAATAGACGCCTTCTGGAGTCCAAGGGCTTTAGGTAACAACTAATCATTCAGTGTATATAGTTTCTTTTATCTTACATTTGTTGTTTATTATAAAAAGTCTATAATTCAGACACATTTAAAACATTGTTGCTGCTGTTGCTGAAGAAATAATATTTATTTATTATATTTATAAAGTTATATAAAAGAACATTGCTGCTGCTGTTGCTGAAGAAATAATATGTATTTATAAAGTTATAAATAATAAAGCAATGTCGATAAAGTACCGAACCGTTAAGCAGTATCGATAAGAGTAGTAGTATCGATAAAATCCTAACGATACCCATCCCTAGGTAGAACACAAATATTTGTAATGCCTTCGGCAGACTTCAAATGAGCCATTTTAATCTAGATTAACTCCAGGATTGCAGATAGATTAATCTAGATAAAAAAAAATTATCTATGCCCACCTCTAACATATATATATATATAGTGCAGTTTTAAAAGGACTTCAAGAAACCGAGATGCTTTACACATGGGGTGACAGTGGCTCAGGAGGTAGAGCAGTCGTCTGGTAATCAGAAGGTTCCCAGTTCGACTCCGGCTCCTCCCGGCAGTGTGTCATTGAGCAAGGCACTTAACCCCCTAACTGCTCATGAGAAGGTTGGCACCTTGCATGGTTGCCTCCGCCGTCGGTGTGTGAATGTGTGAGTGAATGGGTGAACGTGAGGCATAAGTTGTAAAGCACTTTGGATAAAAGTGCTATATAAATGCAGTCACATTTTATTTACAGAAAGTACAGGTGACTGTGAGGCTACATCAGGTCTATTGGAACCTAACCTATAGGAGCTACTCTCTCTATATGTTTATCTCTCAAGACCATTTGCCTCATTCACTTCAACACCATATTGGTCAAGTCTGATGTAATGTGAGGTATGGATGTGGAAGTGCCTGTTCACTTCAGTGTTAAAACCTAGCTGTTAAAAATGTCACTTAAAGAACCAAAATAGTCCAAACAACAGTCAGAATCCACTATCATAATTATAAGCTCTTGATTACCTGACTCCGATTGTTTTTCACCCCGGTAGTTTTTATGCTTCAGACACACAGAGGTGAATTAGTCATCAGCTCATTGAAATGCATTCACGGCGAAGCACGAAAACAAAGATGGTGTTGAGGTGAACAAGGTGAAGAGGGATCTATGTCGACTGTACGGTCGGTATGCACAGAGGGACATGCTGGGCAGAGGCTCTGCTGTAAATATGGTAAAAATTTCAAGAGGCCATGAATAATGTATCCCCTGCAGTATATCAACATCCCTATAAAGGGCTGCATCAATTATTAAGCCTTCATAAGAAATGCTTACTGTATGTTGCCTTTCTAAACCACAATGTTTATTTACCTATTTTAATCCCATCTTCTCTGTTCTGCATTCGAGGCTTTAAAACAAAATAAAAGCTGTTTGCTTTTGTGCGAGTGTCTCCCTGGGGACAGTGTCTGGATGAAACCCTCCCTGCGACATCCAACGACCTCTCTCCGTGGAAACGCTTTCATCTAGAATGTCCCTGGAGTAGGGTGACCATATTTAAAAACCCAAAAACCGGGACACTTAAATACAGTGTATATATATATATATATATATATATATATTAGTGCTGTCAATAGATTAAAAAAAATTACTAATTAATCTCACAATTTTCTGTAATTAATCTAGATTTATCTAGATTAAAAATAGCATTTTTCTACTTAAGACCGAAGCTTGTAACAGATATTTACTTGAGTAAAATCATGGAATTAATGTAAATAACTACTATTAACTATTTTAATAGCTTTCTTTGAATAGTTTCTCTCCTGTGAAATACAAATGTTCAACAAAACCATCAACATTGACTCAGCTAGACCTCTTTCTTATATCCGCGGCGCTACCAGAAATAAAAACAACCCAGGCCTATGTTAAAGTGGAGATTGGCTTAGAGGACGATAATGTCTTGTATGAACTACCAGTAATATAAATCATATTAACAACAAAAATGTGTTCCATCTTCATGTCAGATGATTTTCAAAAAGGTGCATGAGTCGATGCAAAAAAGGAACAAGCAAATATACTGCTGAAAGTTCAGAACGTTAAAGCATTAACTTTGACAGCCCTAATATATATATATTAGTGCTGTCAGGTGATTACATTTTTTAATCTAATTAATTACAGGATTTGTAATTAATTAATCGAATTAATCGCATTTTAATCACAACCATTTTAGGCCTGATATTCTATATTCTATAATCATATTTAAAATGGCATGTGTCCGGATGGCAGAATTCAGTACTGTATCTACAAAACCTTCTGTTTAATCATCTTCCATTTTTATTCATTTGCTTTGATTTTTCAGGTCTGGTCAATTTTAGCATGGTGTTATTCACAGTCAAAGATAAAACTTTTTTTTATTGATATTCTCATTTGGTTCATTACAATTTACTCAAGCCTAGTAACAGACACAGTATTTCTGACACTGGGTATACATTCCCTGAGATCCATAGGTATCTAGGTATCCCTAGAATGAATCAGATACCAAGAACATGCAAATGGACCATATTTAAAAAAAAATGCCGTAAATGTGTATTCTACGTTCTTATGGAATGAATGAGATAAAAAATAAAATAAAAATAATAATTTGTTTGGCTGCCTCTGTCCATAAACACTCAAATGTGTGCTCTCTCTCTCCATCTCCAGCTGCCTGAGTGTTCTGTGTGTGTGTGTGTGTGTGTGTGTGTGTGTGTGTGTGTGTCTGTGTGTGTGTGTAGGGCTAGGGGAGCTGTCCACTTTCAATGGGCTGCTATGTGGTGCTGAAATCTGCTCACAGACTGATATTTACGGCATTTATTCTCGACATTAGCTTGGCGCTACAGTAGGCTTAATTAGCAAGCTTGTTTTTGTCTAGTCGACTACTGCAACGCACTGCTCGCTGGCCTCCCGGCCACTGCCACTAAGCCTCTTCAACTCATTCAGAACGCAGCGGCCCGCCTGATCTCAAACCTACCGAAGTCGGCCCAAGTCACCCCACTTCTTAGGGACCTGCACTGGCTCCCCATTGCTGCACGAATCCGCTTCAAGGCCCTCGACCTAGCATACCGTGCGGCAAAGGGAACCGCTCCCGCCTACCTCCGGTCAATGGTCTCTAACTACACACCCTCAAGACCCCTACGCTCTGCATCTTCTGGCCGCCTCAGACCTACTCCTATCCAAGCTCCGGGAGGGTCATCAAATGGAAGTCGCCTATTCTCAGTCCTTGCCCCACAATGGTGGAATGAACTACCCACCCCAGTTAGGACAGCCGAAACACGTCCAATCTTTCGCCGTCGACTAAAGACGCACTTCTTCAACCATTATCTGAATTAAAAGAAATTTAAAATAAAATCTAACCCTAACTAACTGTACTGTCATGCACGTGTCCTAATAAACTAACCTACACTGTAGCACTCAACACTTTGATGATGAACATTGTTGCTCAGCTGATAGAGTTGTGCCCTTCCTGATGGCTTGTCGTACAGAACTTGTAAGCTAAATGACTAAATGTAAATGTAAATGTAAAACTTGGTTAACCTATCAACCTCCGCTGTTACAGATGTTACAGCTTTCATTTGAAGGCCTTGGCCCTGGTCAGACCACAACACATTCTCATCAGAGAGATGGGTACATAGTGACCAGTGACCACGTCAAATAAATAGGCTGCAGCTACATTGCTTTGTCAATGAATGGATAGAACATGTATGGAAGGTATTAGATTATGTCAGAAATAGATGCAAGCGCATGCCAAACGCATCATAGCAACAGCCTGACAAGAACATTGTTGGCACAAGCAGACACAAAAACACAATAATACAGAAATCACAAAGAAGTATTTAAAAATACAAAGGCAGCAAGGACTTCTTGAGTCTATTAGTCGCATCTTGGCAGATTGTACCTGTGACCGGACAGAAGCAACATGAACTGGGGGGGGGGGGCTGGGACTGGCCCTTCCTCAATGGTCTGACCTCATACACATCAGACAGGTCATAGGAGATTGATTGACATATACAGACAAATCAGTGTTGAATTCAGAATTAAGAGTGGTGCATGTTTTTCTATTGGTTAAACCCGGGACAATCCCAGACAAACCAGGACGTCAGGTCACCGTACCCTGGAGCCTCTCCCAAATAGATGTGTCTGTGTGCACTTTGGTTTCAGAAGCAGAACCTTTTACCTACAAGATAAAAGATACAGTATGTACTGTGTATCTCAATCCAGTGAACCCTGCCACAGTAGGAGATAAAACATAACGTACTGTAGCTATATCTCAATCCAGTGAACCCTGCCATAGTAGGAGATAAAACATAACGTACTGTATATCTCAATCCAGTGAACCCTGCCACAGTAGGAGATAAAACATATTATGTACTGTATATCTCAATCCAGTGAACCCTGCCACAGTAGGAGATAAAACACATGTACTGTATATCTCAATCCAGTGAACCCTGCCACAGTAGGAGATAAAACACATGTACTGTATATCTCAATCCAGTGAACCCTGCCACAGTAGGAGATAAAACATATTATGTACTGTATATCTCAATCCAGTGAACCCTGCCACAGTAGGAGATAAAACATATTATGTACTGTATATCTCAATCCAGTGAACCCTGCCACAGTAGGAGATAAAACATATTATGTACTGTATATCTCAATCCAGTGAACCCTGCCACAGTAGGAGATAAAACATATGTACTGTATATCTCAATCCAGTGAACCCTGCCACAGTAGGAGATAAAACATATTATGTACTGTATATCTCAATCCAGTGAACCCTGCCACAGTAGGAGATAAAACATATCATGTACTGTATATCTCAATCCAGTGAACCCTGCCACAGTAGGAGATAAAACATATCATGTACTGTATATCTCAATCCAGTGAACCCTGCCACAGTAGGAGATAAAACATAACGTACTGTAGCTATATCTCAATCCAGTGAACCCTGCCATAGTAGGAGATAAAACATAACGTACTGTATATCTCAATCCAGTGAACCCTGCCACAGTAGGAGATAAAACACATGTACTGTATATCTCAATCCAGTGAACCCTGCCACAGTAGGAGATAAAACACATGTACTGTATATCTCAATCCAGTGAACCCTGCCACAGTAGGAGATAAAACATATTATGTACTGTATATCTCAATCCAGTGAACCCTGCCACAGTAGGAGATAAAACATATTATGTACTGTATATCTCAATCCAGTGAACCCTGCCACAGTAGGAGATAAAACATATGTACTGTATATCTCAATCCAGTGAACCCTGCCACAGTAGGAGATAAAACATATTATGTACTGTATATCTCAATCCAGTGAACCCTGCCACAGTAGGAGATAAAACATATCATGTACTGTATATCTCAATCCAGTGAACCCTGCCACAGTAGGAGATAAAACATATCATGTACTGTATATCTCAATCCAGTGAACCCTGCCACAGTAGGAGATAAAACATATTATGTACTGTATATCTCAATCCAGTGAACCCTGCCACAGTAGGAGATAAAACATATTATGTACTGTATATCTCAATCCAGTGAACCCTGCCACAGTAGGAGATAAAACATATGTACTGTATATCTCAATCCAGTGAACCCTGCCACAGTAGGAGATAAAACATAACATACTGTATATCTCAATCCAGTGAAGAGGATTAACGTGGTCTCAGGATCTTCTATGGATAAACATCTTCTCGCCACACCATCTGGCTACCAATTACAGCAGAGATGGAACACAATCTTGCGAGCCATTTGGCCCTACACACACACAAACATGCACACGCACATACACAAAAGCACACAACACTTGCACCCACACACAAGGGACGCTCGTCATAACCATGGGATGTGTGGTTACACTGTAGCTCTGAAGCTCCTACCAGGGGCAGCCCCCAGAACACTCATTTTCACATCGCAGGACGGATGGATAGAAAAGTGTCAAACCTCTTGACAACGCTTGTGGAGAGAATTATATTGATTCACTTTCTAGCCACATCTAGGAGAGAAAAGGCATTGAGGAGAGATAGGCTACGGTTACACTCGTTGTCTCAATGTGATTGTTATCATCCAATCATAACGGGACACATTAACTGTCAGGTCTGGACTGTCCCAAATCAGATCTCCTTGCATTGTGATCCGATGAGCCACACTGGTGTGTGTGTTTGTGTGATCGGAATTCTACTTAGTCTGGACGTAATCTGACCACGATGCCCATAATACGGGCGATGTAAAGAGACAGAGAGGAACAGAGGGAGGAGGTTATGCGGACACTCCAGCCCAAGGAGACGCATAGCGGCTGTGGACACGCATCAGTGTAATCTCCTAACGTCATATATTTAAAGGGATGTTTCACTTTAGTAGAAGTCAAAATTTTGCAGTCTTATTTAAGGCCATTGACAAGGAAGCTTACAGCAATTACTGAATCTGTTTTTATGTGTTAAGAAAGACATAAGACAACAAACATGTACCTTTGACTCAGAATTGTCTCTTTTTTTTAAATCAGTAGTTTGTTTATACTTCAGAAGTATGATATTTAGACTAGGTCCCTACAGTAAGATGAATGGAGGTAAATGAGGAGTCCGATACCTGGGAGGTGTCGATAGTGGCCAAAAGGGACAGCAGTGGTCACTTACTTATAGATGCACTTAAGGAGGTAAGACTGCTGAAGTGAAATATTTAAGATCAGATCTCAAAAAGCCCATTGACATAAGAAGTGTAATTGTAAAGACAGGGTATTGTTAATAATCATATGGTCGGATGCTTGTCACACTGACACAGCTCATGATAACAGTAACGCCAATAATTAATCAATAAACAAAGGCATATTACCCTATTGTCCCAAATATAAGACCATGTTTTTTGCCATGTATTATACCCTGAAAAGGGGGATTGTCTTATATTCGCGCTCTAGAACTTGGAGATGTCACATAAGGAAGCCGTGACTTTGGAGCGATATTTGGCTCTTTTCCTGGTCAGCTAGCATGACATGTTTGGATATCAATGGATTCCTTGAAATCTCAAGATTTCGATTGTATCAGTAGTATAACAAAGTTAACTGAGCCCAGTACGGCCTCCCGAAGACAGTGATGATCCACTGGCTAAATCAGTTAACCAAGTTGGTGATCAGTGAGGCAGTCTAATCGAAATATAACAAAATATTGTTATATTTTTCACTTTGAGATAAGAGTTATGTTAGAAATAAACCCACCAGCAGGTTACAGTTTAATAACATTGTATTATATATATTTTCTTTAGCTCATATTTCATTAAACATGTGTAAATATACCTACCTTGTTTCTATTATGTGCATTACTGGTAACCTACATTCTGGTCAGACAGGCTACACTTATTTTCTTTATAAAAACAAGATTCGATCACCGAAAAATGTGTCTTATATTCAGGCAGTACATTTCCACGTATTGGTAACTTGCATTGATCTGATAATACTTATTATAATCTATACTATACTATGAATTTAAATCATAAAGATGTATTGTATAGCAGCTTAAAAAGGGTAGGTAAGGGCGGCTGGGTAGCGCAGCGGACTAAGCGCTCGTCACCAACGCGAGAGACACTGGTATCGAATCCGGCTGTCAGCGTTGCCTCCGGCTTGGCCGGCCGTCATACTGGCTCAATTGGCAGAGTTAGCGAGAGGGAAGCCGGTGGGTGGGTCCGGGTCGTTGTAAACAGCGACTCCTACAGTTCGATCGGGGCGCCTGCACAGCGAGGGAAGGATCTGGAGGGAGGTAGCGTGACCTTCCACACGTTCGTCGTTACACTCTCCCAGTGAGAGTCCGCGCTGCCAGGTGAAAAGAAGTGGTGGGCTGGGTACACATGTGTCGGAGGAAACATGTGATAGTCTCCGACGGTAGGGGGTAGAATGCGCAATGACCAGGAAGGGGATTGGGAATTGGCATAACGACTAACATTGGGAGGGGAGAAAAAAATGGAAAAAGAAGGGGGGGAAAAGATAAAAAAAGATAAAAAAATATATATATATATTTAAAGGGTAGGTAAACCTAACTTTACAAACAAGAAGGTGGATAACCTGAATTTACTAGATCATTGGACAGGCATGAGCGTACACACACACACACACACTCCTTTCACCCCTCGACACCCAGAGCTCATTAAAGTGGGACTACCCTGCCAGGTCGTATCTGGGTGGCTGACAGGCCGTTTCTCCAGAAACACAGATGTGCTACCAAATGAGTAGGCAGATTCCCATGAAACCCTCCGGACCTTTGCATGCTCTTCATCCTCTCCTCCTCCTCTCTCTGATCCCTGGAGCTGAGATTGTACAGCGGCTCATCAGATAATAACCAGCCTCTAAGACGGCGGCAACTCACACGTCTATTTCCACATAACGTACACAGATGCATACACAAAGAAAGTCTGGGCTTATTTACACACATACACACCTCATTTGAGAAAAAAAGATAAAAACTCCAACACACAACAGATCTACCAGCACCATTATTATTTCTGGTGCATTGAGTTTGATTAAATGACTGCATTGTGCGTCTCATCCTCCTCCTCTCCTCATTATACAAACTTCCCTTTTATGTTGCGGCTACAGCAGCTTTCGCTATAGCGATGGCGCAGCGGTGAAAACGGAGCGGCCAGACACAGACAAGGGGGGAGGCTCTTTTGATGCCGGAAGATTAAAGGAGGAAGCTGTTGGCCTGGGAGAGAGGACCTTTCAAGCATCTCTGCATCTCTGCTCTTCAGACACTTGCTAGAATGCATCCGCTCCGTCCTGCGAGCGCTCTTTATGCTGTCCGTATTCGTCTTCTAGGGCCAGGCGGTATACGCAGAATATATATAACGGCGTTAACGTGCTGCGTTAACGCTATACTAGTATCGCGCGATAATATAATTAACGCATTAATCTTAAAAAAAAAAAAAAAAAAAAAATGTACATTTTTTTTTTTTTTACCTTTATTTACCCAGGGTAGGTTCGCTGAGCACAGATGCTCTTTTTCAGGAACGCCCTGCTTCACATTCACACAGTTCCATTCACACCTGGGAGCTGCCCAGTACAACCACAGTTGACACCATTGGCCACTGATCAACTCCACTGGAGCAGTTGATTCAAGCCATGTCACATAGTTCAAGTTTGAAATGATTCTTTCTGTTTTGCTCCTGAGAGTGCTAGATACTGTACTGTACTGGTAATATTATTTATTTGTGTTAACTTCTGAATAAAACAACTTCAAATAAAACAGTCTGTAATGCATTTTGGAAACGGTAGATGGGCTCATGGTGTAATGGGCCACCTGGCCTGAGAAACATAAGGAGGAAAGAAAAAGTAAGGACTTACTTCTGGTCATTATTTGGGTAGAACACACATATTTTGAATGCCTTCGGCAGGTTTTTTTTTTTATTTTTTTTAGCCATTTTAATCTAGATTAATCTAGATTAAATCCAGGATTGCAGATAGATTAATCTAGATTAAAAAAATGAATCTATGCCCACCTCTAATATATATATATATATATATATATATATATATATATATATATATTTTTTTTACTAAGATATAACTATATATTTTTTTTTCTTCCAGTGTAGTGTTATTTCTCATCCATTTCATGTATTTTTAATTCAAAAGGATATATTTTGATCCATACAAAAATATATAGATTTTACGATTTCTATATTGTGCTGACGACGGTACCTATAGTAAAAATACATACCTTTAGCATTCATGATGGTGTTCTATTCAGTATACCTCCCAGCCATACCCTCTTTACAGACGGTAATGTCTGATCGCAGGGTGTTCATGGAACAACAAATGTTTATTTCCATATTTTCACCTCCATACATACAGTGTACTGTAGTGGCTCACTTAATAGCGACTGTCAAAATAGATTATAGCAGCAGTTATAAAGGAGCCTTTGTCCTCACCGCTGTTGACGCAGGACACTCAATGGTGTAATATTCATGCTGTCATGTATGCTTTTTCAGATGACTTAACACTTGACTAAAATGTTCTCCTCCCTCCCTCCACCCCTCCCATCTCTTCCTCGCCTCTATCCAATCCAGATGAGGTCGACTAGGAAGGTGTCCGTGTGGCCGGTGGCCTTCGTGGGCGGCCTGCGCTACGAGTCGCCCAAGGTCAACGCAGCAGGGAAGGTCTACGGCTGGAAGACCGTGTTCGACCCCCACCGACCCTTTGCCATCGACATGGCGGGTTTCGCCATAAACCTGAGGCTCATCCTCTTCAAGCCCCAGGCCTACTTCAAGCTGCGGGGGGTGAAGGGAGGCTATCAGGAGAGCAGCTTGCTCCGAGAGCTGGTCACACTCAACGACCTGGAGCCCAAAGCAGCTAATTGCACTAAGGTAGTTATCTTCTTAAAGGAACACTGCACTCGAAAATAAAGCCGATTTATAAGGCTGGGTATTGGCACTGATTACCCTAATTAGATTTTATTTGGATTCACAAAGTCCCGAATCGATACCGATTAAATTAGGCCTAATGACTCTGGTTTCAGGGGGCCACCACCTACAGTACCATCGTTTTAATTTGGTCAATTGAGTTTCCGTAGGATAGTTCAGCAGAAAACCAGCGCAAGGCAAAACTAGAGACACCCGGAGGACGGGAGGGGGGATAAAAGTTTGCGGAAATGTTCACACATCTACTAAGAAAAGGCTAAATTAAAAGATGGGTCTTGGATGGATTTGTACATCCATACATTTTGACCTCCACATCCATATTTACATTATTGACGGTTGTCATTATTTACAAAAAGAATAAGAGTTTGATTACTTGAACTCAAATCAAGCAGACATTTTTGATGCGTTATCGATGGTTCAAAAAGGATAATATTGCGGAGGTTTCCAAAAGAAAACATGAATATTCAGTTTTGTTCTGTTTGTCGAAACTCACTTTGTCTAAAGTTGTACAGTATGTCTGATTCCAACACTTCCAAAACAACAAAGCACTCCACTCCGTGTGCCTCCACAAACCACCCACACACACACAGATGAAGTAAAGGGTATCTGAGGTGGGAGGAGGGAAATCATACAGATGAGCATGGGGATGGACAGGGGGAGGTAGGGAGGGAGGAAATGAAGGATGATGAGCCATGCATAGGCACCTTTCCTCCTTATAATCTACCTCTTCAGACGCCAGAGTGTGACTATTAACCTCGCTCTACACCTGAGGACAGTGGGAGTGGGCTCCTGGCACATCTCAAACACAGCCCATGCATTATTCATAACACCTGCCGCGGGGAGATGAAAGGAAAATAGAGTTCCAACACAGAGGAAAGAAGAAAATGAGCCCTCCCCACCCCACCACACACACACCCTCGCCCACGCATTCCCTTTTGACATCGCTCTCCTAGATGTACTCATCCAGTCTCAGGGGGGCAAATCTTCCCACTCCAAAGGCTTGATTGGACCTGCATTAACATATTATGACAGACTGGGGGGTGTATTGAGCTGTCACCAGATTGGAATTAATAAAATACACACGACACAAGGTAAAAGCAAGTTTAACGGATATTGTTGTATTGCTGTTTAGGGGGAAGGAAGAGGTTAATGTAAGCGTCAGCCAATCCGTAGTCCAAGAGAATCATTGTTGTGTGATAGCAGGGGTCGGTACACTGGGATCTGTTCTCATATGGGCAGGGGCTAATCCGGGCAAGCAGGGATCGATACCGAAGCGGGTTCTCAGACAGTCGAAGGGTCGGGCACACAGTGGGGATCTCCTTCCAAACACAGTCATACACAGCATTGGGTCACACAGACAACAATCCTCTCCTCTTCACTTACTTCACTCTCCTTCTTCCACTCCCAGGTTTCACCTTAGCTACTCTAATGATTCCTTCATGCTGTCTTACATTTCTATGGCGCTTCATTATGCTCGGATTGTGGTCACCTGTCCCGTGCTCATCTAGCTGCATCGGGCTGACGTGCTCTGCTCTCGGAATAAACATGGATTAGACAGCGTTTGTTCATAAACCACAACTTTAGGACAAAACACGGATATAAATCACACCAATAGTAACAACCACGGGGATGGTTGTCACACACTATGGGGTTGGTTGTCACTATGTGTTTTAATAGGAAAAATCTTAAAAAGAAGGCAAGAAGGAAGAACTAAATTTGAAAGTTGAATTGCATTGACAAGTTGACAAATACATAACTTAATGCATCTTAACATGAACATAAACAGGAAAGACATCTTTAGGCCATCCTATATAACAAAATAAGGACAAAATAAATAGGCCTAACAATAATAGCCAACACAACTAGGCTACACTCATTCACTATCTGAGTTACTGTGATGGAAAATGTAGGGTCTGGGCACTCCAACTAAGCAGAGCTTATGTGCCAACTGGTTGCACATCCAACACGTCTCCCATACCTCCCTTAACACTTTCGTGGCCACTGGGATCCGTCTAATCTCACTCTATAAGGCCAGCTTATCATAACAACCTTTCATTGTACGTGAGGCTGTTTGTAGAGCTAAATCTATACTTTATATTATTGCTATCTGTCCATTGTCATTGTCAATTGACACTATAAACCGTCCCTTCAATATGCCTTAAATAAATAATTTTGTCATCAATACGTTCCCATTTTATAGCGTCGTGAATATGAACTATATACCGCAATGTTCTGGGGTATTTCCTGGAAGGCGAGATACAGAGCGCTAAGCTAATAACGTTAAATCGAATGGCGTTTCGTCTATACACAAGCTAGAGCTAAAACTCAAAATGCATATTATCGGTATAATGGTCCACCATGAATGCATGAAATGGAGGGGGGGGGGGGGCGTTTCTGATTATTGATTACCAATAACGACATTAGCCTCATACGCTGATCGGCAGGTAATTTACGTGAAAAAGCTCTTACCGTGGGCCGGTTGGATCCCAAACAGGATTTCCCAGTTATCGATCGCCATCTGGTAGATCGATATGTCCATTAGCTGATCAAACAATGTAAGTGTTCTGCAGACCGTTTTCATACAGGCCACAATGGCGGTCAATATGAACAGTGTCTGTGTTTCCCCCAAAAGTAAAGAAAAGCCAAAGTACCCGGATTTGCCGGTCTGATATATTCATGCTCAAATACTTCTTTAACAGACAAAACCCTATGGTACAACAATGTACTTGGACGCCAAGGAGAAGGTAAGACACAGCCTCTGTGCTGAGAGGGAGAGAGAATGAGGAATGAGGGCTGTCTCTCTTGCTAATTTCATTGCACGCTGTGTTTCCCCCCCCCTCTGTCACCAGATACTCGTTTGGCACACAAGAACAGAGAAACCCGTCCTGGTTAACGAGGGAAAGAAAGGCTTCACGGACCCCAACGTGGAAATTTGACAACGTCTCCTCTTGTCAACGGTAATTACCCAGTAGAGTAAGAATAAGAGAAATTCTACTCTGGTGCTATTTCTGGTAGCTATATTCGCCGTGATCAAATTACCAAAGTGGAAAAACGGAGCCAAATCGACTTGGTTAAACCTGTACCACGGCCCTCTGTCTTCTCTACAGGTGGCGGTGGGCCGTGGACCCAGAGAGGAAAAGCAAGACTGAGTCTCTCCCTCAGCGCAAACAGCAAGCACGTCGTTAATCATCTCAGAAAAAGACTGCCTCAAGGGGTGGATGGGGTGGGGTGCAGAATGTAATCCCCTTGACTGAAACTAAACACTTTTAATATTGGGATTAAAACAGAGCAAATGTATTAAAGCACAGATTAGTACAAGATGGCAATATATACAGTGTAAGGTCCAAGTGCTGCTGGTACCGATGGCAGAAGGCAGCTGCCGCAGTGGGGGCTCAGTGGGGGCTGATGCTCTATGCACCTGCATGGTACAGTGGAAGCAGCAACAGGCCGTCTTCAACTTGAGAGACAGCACAACAACAAGCCAGCCAGTTCAACGGAACTGTCCCGAGCAGGCTGGAGAGAGACAATAGTTTTTTTTTTGTTTCCAACCTCCAACCCCTCAACCCCCCCCCCCCCCCCCCCCCCGAGCCTCCGGGACTGGATGTGCACATGTTGGAAGCTCAGAGCCGGGGAAAGACTGCAGAAACTCTGCAGAAAAGATCACCTGCGCTTCAACCTGACTACCTGTTCTGGATGTAAAGACACGCAGCCTCTGCATCAGCACTCCGAACAGAGATGACTACGAGGACATGAAGAATTAATTTCTCAAAAAATTAATTTTACTTTAAGCAAACAAACAAAAAACATACAAAAAAAACAAAGGGAAGGAATGTCCTTTTTGTATAATTGAGAAATGTTTGCATTCAATTTATTTAATTGTTTTTGAGTGTTTACATGCATTTTAATTCAATACTACTGACTCTTGCCTACATTTGACCCTTAGGTTGTCATCGTTCATTTGACATCGTCATACATGCATTGAAGCTGCCCATGCACACTCGAGAACTGCTGTTGAGGTGGATTGATGGATCCCTTACGCATGGGAGCTATAGCCTACATGTAAACCTTAAAATCCCAACACTTAACTTAGCACTTAAAATACATCGACTACGTTCCTAATGGTAACACGTGTAAATACTAATTTAACACTAGGGCAATCAAATGATACCTGGCAAGGTTTTCTCGGACACAAAGAAGAAGTAATGTAATTACTGTATTTATATGTTAAAACAAATTATTATAATATTGAATTCAGTTTTCAGTAATTGCCTCTCTATGAGACAAACCGCAGCGCAGGGGTCACCGTATGGAAAGAGTAACAGCACATCACAGAATCTAAAGTATTTAGATCAAGTATTTACCCTTCTTTATGTACATTTATCCATTGGACGACAACAGGGGAATTTGCTGTGTGCAGGTTTATATTCGCTATACCATTTAGAGAAGAGTGGGACAAAAGAATAATCATGGATTTTAAAATGCTATGGGAAAAGGCCAAGAATCCAAGAACTGGGCCGTCAGTATGCAAAGGACAAAACAGGTATATGGTTTATATTGCCAACAGCTGTTGTGAGGTAGGCTAACTGTACACTTGCACTTTTTTTTTAACCTGAGTATATTATTAGACTGGTGGTCTCTTTGCTTTGTGGAATAGCCAGAGTGTCGCATCGCGGCTGGAAGACACTTAACCGCTCAAATGTTTCCATTTAGATGAACGCTCAAATGTTTCCATTTAGACGAACACACATAAGTATTTGACCGGTTGATGGAGAATCAAATGTATAACCTGGAAACATTATTGTTTAGAACAGCAGATCCATAGAAGTGATGCATGCCCCAGAATCCATGCCTACTGTATGTACATTGAGGGCAAATGAAAAGCACAACACTAATAAAATGTCAGAATTCAAACATAGATCATAGACGTAACAGGTAGTTGACTCAATGAAGCCTCTTCAGTATTATGGTTTGAAGTAGGTGGTATATTATGCGGTTTTGTGTTTCTCCAAATCCGTTTGCACTGAAACGTACTGAATCGGTATAACATACAAAAGGGAGATGTTGTAGTCTGCAGAGTACTTCCCACTCGCAATCAATTCCTGCAAAGTTATATAACTGAACCCTATAGCAAAGATATACAACTCATATACTGTATAATCTCTCTGCTACTTAGTGAAGCAAGTGTCCAAGGCAAGGCACGTTTATTTAGATAGCACATTTCATACACAGAGGCAATTCAAAGTACTTTACATGAAACAGATGAAAAAGGAAAGCGCATAGAATCATGTTTATTAAACAAATAAAAAGCTTTAGGGATGTCCGATATTATCGGCCTACCGATATTATCGGCCGATATTGGCATAAAAATGTGATATCGGAAAATATCTGTATCGGTTTAAAAAAAAATAGATTAAATTTTTTTTTTACATTTATTGAACCTTTATTTACCCAAGCAAGCAAGAACAAATTATTATTTTATTTATTGTCAAAGTATGCATAATGTTGTGTTAATTACACGGCAAGAGATATGTAATGTTAATTACCTGAAATTATTCCGTTTTTGGGGGGGGGGGGGGGGTTGGGGGACCCTGCATATATCGGTATCGGTTGATATCGGTATCGGAAATTAAGAGTTGGACAATATCGGTATATCGGTATCGGTAAAAAAGCCAATATCGAGCATCCCTAAAAGGCATAAATGAATAAAGGTCACAGTGCATTTTAGAGTCAGAGTTCAGTTATTAGCAACAGTTCAATTTCAATTCAAAGCAACGGCCAGCATAAAGGCTTTTAGCCTATTTTCATCTTTAACACCAAGGACAATCATCTCAGTTTTGTCTTTGTTTATTTGGAGGACATTTTGTCACATCCAGTCATTGAGGCAGAGTCTATAGGAGCAAGTCCCTCGATGAGAGAGCTATGTATAATTGAGTGTCATCTACATTTTGTTCTTGAATAAAAGAGGGCCCAGAATTTAACCTTGAGGTACCCCACATGTCATGCTAGTTCACTCAGATGTAGTTGCCAATGGAAACAAAATAGTTCCTGTTTTGCAGGTAGGACCTGAACCAATCTAAGAGTTTGCCAGAGAGTCCAAACCAGTTTCCCAATCTGTCTAGTAGTATTGGATGGTCAACGGTGTCAAAAGCAGCACTAAGATCCAGTAACACTAGGGTTGAAATTTTGCTGGAATTAGTGCTCATTCTAATGTAATTTAGAACCAGAGCAGTCTCGTGCTGTGATGGGGTCGAAAACCTGATTGGAATTTGTCTAAGAAACCATTTGAAGTTAAAAAGTTGTTGAGTTGCTGTTGGTAGACAACTTTTTAGATTATTTTACTTATAAAGGCTAGATTTTATATGGTCTGTAGTTGCTAATTGCAGAAGCGTCCAGGCTACACTCTTTTAGTTGATGCTTAATAACTGCTGTTTTCAAAGGCAGTTCCAGTTCAATACCCAGTAGCACTTCCTCTCCCATAACACCCAGCAGAAGTAGCTACACTAAGAAAGTGAGATACCGCAGACAAGAAAACATTCGCATGCAAGGAGATAATTAAATCATTAAGGCACTGTGAATGTTTTGCCAGGTCATCTCTAAACAATGCTTGGTATGGGTGCTATGTGTTGTGTCTCAACAGCTGCAGGAGACTGGGTTCCACAGGGGTTCCTGGTGTTGAGGTCATTAAGAAAAGGAAACTGTCATTTGATCCCCTCTATTCTCAAAAAAACTACTTGGCACTCTTTTTATTTATAAAAATTCAACCGTATTATATTTATTTATGTATTTATTTCAAGTGGTGCCTGTCCTTCTGTCCAACTGAATTTGAAAATGTTTGTCCCCCCGACCTCATTAACAGCTTTCTGAAACCACACACACACACAGCGTAGGATAGAATATAACATTTCAACTAGTTATCCTTCAGTTATTATGAGACCCCCCCCCCCCAGCAGCTTTCTATAGCCCTGACAGAACAAACCTCCACAGCTGCTCCAGTAGAACGGAGCTTTCAGTAGCATATTTAATGTGAGGGCGACCCTAGGGCACAGCTCCTCCCCTTTCCTCATCTCCATGGTCATCTTCCGTCCTTATGTAATTCACACTTTTGCATGTAACTCAAGGTTGTTCATTTGCCACACCAGCTCTCTTGTCTCAGAGAGAACCCCATTATGAAGTCGGATCAAGAGAAATAAAACAAACTGAGAACTACCCGACATGTGTGCTTGTGTCGTGTTTTAGCGGTTTAGCGGTCGTGGCTAATGTCTTCCAACTGTTAGTGAATATGATGTCACTCTGTGTGTACACACGAGACATTCAAATGATTAAAATGTCACTCAACCTGTAACCAATATAAAACTATTAAATTAAAGGGTCACCCATTTTGACAATGTTGAACTGGAGTGAAAGAGTCAAGTCTACGTCACAATGGTCAAACCCTACAAAGGGTGCATGTATCAATAAGACAGTATCACTCTCATACATGGAATTTATATAGCTCTTTTATCCAAAGCGCTTTACAACTTATTAGGGATGCACCGAAAATTCGGCCACCGAAAGTTTTCGGCCGAAAGAGTTTTTCACCGAAAATATCTCACAGAAACAGAAGCAACCTGTAACCTAACGCGTGTTGTTGTGATGATGTCATCAAAACGCGGATTCATTACATGCGCGCTGTGAGCTCTTCAGTCCTGCGTGATACTCCTCTTGGGACTCGGGAGCAATGCATCTCCTCGGGAGTCGCGCTGTTTCTATGTAAACTCCGCGCGCAACGAGTCCAATAAATGCGTCTTTAAAGGGGAACTATCTTATAAATGGCCTTTTTGAGTGTTTAGCATTGTTTCCTAGCTATGTGAACTTATATTAATATGATCTATGTCTCAAAATTCTCATATTGGCGCATTCTTCCAATTCTCCTCTCACAATATTCACCCTCACTGAACTGAGTCGTTTGAAAATGTGCCTATATGTGATGTCATATAGTCACTGCTGCATGTTAATGTTCAGGCGAAGACGACGCTCCGCAGTGGTTTAGGAGCCCAGGCTCCAAACGGCTTAAGATCTTGAGGTAGAAAAATGCTGTTTTTGAGGACTTGATTAGAAATACAAAACAATGAATAAAAAAAATATATATATTACAAAGGTGTTCCATAGACTCACAGGAATTGTGTAAAAGTGCCCAAATAGTGAAAGAAATAGTAAAATAGTTCCCCTTTAACATACTTTATCCTTATTTACTATATGCCCGTTGCGGTTAATCACTGAGTGATCTAATATGCATATTATTCAGAGCGAGAGGGGGAGGGATTGTGTTTCTCACATTGACGCTGTCTATCGCGCGTCTTCTGTGCCAAAGTCATCTGGGGACTAGAAAGGTGCGCTCAGTAGAGCACAGATGTCCGCCTCTCTCTCTCTCTCTCTCTCTCTCTCTCTCTCTCTTTCTCTCTCCCTCTCTCTCTCTCTCTGATTGATTGATTGATTGAAAACTTTATTAACAGATTGCAGAATGGGTACAATACAGTACAGCTCAATACAGACAATTGTTAAGGGGATGCAGACCAGAGAAAGACTTTCGTCTTGTTTACATCAGGGTCCCCCATTTTCAATTCATCAGGACATATATGACATACATGACATACAGATAGACAGTACTGCTACATCCATTCTATACATTTATGACATACCAGATTTGCAAATACAGTACTGTTTGTGATACAAAAAGACCCATAATAGTGATTATTTATTATTTAAGTTAAGTTTTGCCATAATCAGGTAGCTGAACAACATTGATAAAAAAAATTCTATTCTATGAATCATTTTCGGCCTTTCGGCTTTCGGTTTTCGGCCAACTGTTTCCTATTTTCGGTATCGGTTTCGGCCAAGAATTTCCCATTCGGTGCATCCCTACAACTTATGCCTCACATTCACTCACACATTCACACACCGGTGGTGGAGGCAACCGTGCAAGGTGCCGACCTGCTCATCGGGAGCAGTTAGGGGTTAAGTGTCTTGCTCAAGGACAGGCGAGAAGTCAGAATCAAACAGAGAACTTTCCAATTGCCAGACAACCGTTCTACCTCCTGAGCCACTGTCACCCATACTCCCTTCATAACATGTATAGGAGACCAGTATTCAAGTAACCACAGTTACAGTGGGGGAAATAAGTATTGAACACATCAACATTTTGTCCAGTTAAATGTATTTCCAATGAGCGTATTCATGTGAAATTTGCACCAGAAAAAGCAGTACACCACAGCAAGGAAAGGCAATGAACTAGCTGAAAACCAAAACAAATTAAGAGGCAACTCTACCTCCTATCTGTGCTAATAATGTCAACTGGGTTAGAATATATTGATGGGCTATAAAAAAAAAATTGTTACCAAGGTGCCACACAAGAAACATCTAATGATGGGTAAAAGCAAAGAGCTCTCAAGACCTTCACAAACAGATTGTTGCAAAGCATGAAAATGGAATTGGAAATCACATCTGAATACTGCGGGTGATTAGTTACATCATACAGAAAGTGTCCTTGAAGCTGTCATTACAAACAAAGGCTTCTCCACTAAGTATTGAATTAATTTCAGTTAGTGTGTTCAATACTTTTTTCCTATGTCATTCCACTTTATTACACATAACTTTATTTACATATGGACTTTAATGTTTAGATTTGTTGTATGGATTTCCTGAGTAAATACCAAAGTCTGGTGAAAATCTCACTTGAATTGCCACATTGGAAATATATTTATGGGACAAAATGCTGATGCGTTCAATACTTATTTCCCCCATTTGTACCTTGTTATCAGTTCCACAACATACAAGGTTAACAAAGCACAAGACACAGAGCTTCGGTTTCAGACAAAAGTTATTATCAAGGTCCAGATGGGTGTGGGAATTCTATTTAGTTCAGTTTCACCACTCTCTCCGAAAGCTAGAAATCAGAGAGAGAACCCTCCAATCTGTGATCTGATGTAGAGAGCTTCAGGAGTGTTGCATGTTCACAAATACTGACTTAACACTTTGGGTGCCAATCACGTGTTAACACGTTTCTGGGCCCCAACCGTTGAGTGCCAAACACTGGTTAACACGTTTCTGGGTAGTTTTTCCTTTTTTTTCTCGATATTTTTATTCATTATCCATCCAGGGAGCCTGGTGTTACATAGGGAATGAGTCTGAGGTCGCCAAAGTGCATTACCGGCCGCATCCAGCTAGACGGCGGTACAGAGCACCCTTTGAAACCTTGTATCTTGGCCTGTGCGTCAATCTAATGTTTCCGGTCGTTTATTTTTTTCCCGCATCCCAATTTTCGTATCATCCAATTCAACCCTCCCCTGTCTTTGAACGCTGTTTCATGCCTCCCACAAGCCGGCTGCAATGTGGACTAAGTCATACATAGCACGAGTCCCCTCCGATACTCGAGGTAACAGCAGTCGCATCTTTCCACCTGCGCGGCTCGATCTTTCAGCATCAGGGGTCTGGGCTTTGGAGGGGCCCCGCCCCCGTCGCTTCCTGATTCTACTGCGCAGGCGCACCAACCGACCTGTAGGAGTCGCTGTCCACAATGCCCGATCCCCACCCATCAGTTTCCCTCCCCCTAATACTGCCAATGTGTATTAGTGCGGACGACCAGCTAAACTGAAAGCAATGTGGAGCGCTGGGCTCGAACAGGGAGGCGAACCTGTTCGAGCCCAGTCTCCAGTATTCGTGGTGAGCGCCTTGCCCACTGCACCACGTAGCCGCCCATATGATATCAATATTTTTTTTTCTTTTTTTTTATTACTTTTTAAACAAACATATAAACAAACATGACAACACACGATAAGATATACAAGCATTATTAACAGTGCACATCCAATGAAATCACCATATAGTTAAATGTCTTATACAGGATATACCCCCAATACCTGCTATCTAATACCCTACACACATATGCTCTAGCTCGTACCCCCCCCCCCTCCCGGACCCCCCATTGGATAATCCATCCATTATCCCTCGCTCCTAACCAGACACTACCATTATATGCTAGCTTTTATTTTATCCACCACTTCTAACCACATTGTCATTTTGGATTCATTGAGACCCAAAATTCTAGCTGTAGATATTTCTTGATAAATCACATCGAGATATGTAATAATCGAGACCTTTCGGCACATTTTTTCCGGTTGGAACCATCGTGATGCTATCAGCTTTTTAGCCACTGTGATACCCGATAAAACCAATCTCTTTAACTGTGGATGTACTGCATACTCAAAAACATCATTCAGCAGTAGTACAGAGGGGTGTACAGGTATATTCAGAGTCAAGAGATTTGATAATTGCTGGGTCACCTCTTTCCAAAATATTTTAACTGGTGGGCAGTCCCAGTACATGTGCATAAATGTCCCCTCGTCCCCATTTGTACATAAGGAGCATTTGGAGTCTTGTTTAAGACCCATTTTTTCAGTCTTATAGGAGTCAAGTATGTCCTGTGAATATAGTTAAGATTTATTTGTTGATGGTCCGGGTTCCTTGATGTAAATCGAACATTTGCCCAGGCTTCTTGCCAATCAAAATCGCTTTCCAGGTCTGGTATATCCCTCCTCCAGACGGAGTCTAGGTGGAGGGTTTCATATGAGGACGTTAGTAATTGATGATAAAAATCTGAAACAAAACCTCTCGATGTCTCTCTTTCATAGAAGAATTTGTGGTATCTGTGGTGTTCAATTGGTATCTTTAATGGAACACCTTTAGACTTCAAACATAACAATAACGGTAGGTTATGTAGATAACCTAGTTATATTAGTATTGGCTGAGCGTTCCGCTCTGAGCCTTATGAGATATACTATCTCCTATGATACCTAATGTATCTCCCACGAACAAAAAATACATGCACCACACCTGTATGGGGCTCCGCCCCCATGGTGGCACCGCCCATATAGCAGTGACTCTGGTCACCACACATCCTTCCTCGCCAAAAAACCCGTCCCAGGAAAAGATTCCTCAAGAGGGAACTCAGGGCCGCGCAGAGCGGAACGCTCAGCCAATACTAATATAACTAGGTTATCTACATAACCTACCGTTATATGCCGTATTTGCTATCGCGTTCCGCTCTGAGCCTTATGAGATATGGGGAAGAGCGGACGCGAAGCCCGACAAATGTACCCCCTGAGGACCCGTAAGCCCACATCAAGGGGTGCGGGGAGCCCTGTCACCCCATCCTCCCTAATGAAGGGGGGGCGCAGTCAACTCCACCTGAATGCGAACAAGAGGGAAACTAGAACCCCTTGAACACACCGTACAGGCGGAACCACGTGTGACTCAACACACTGTGGCCCATACCCATACACTCCTGCTACCCGACCAAAGGACGGGAAGCAGGAAAGGCCACAGACCCCAGAACCGCCTGGGAGACAGAACCCCCGGTCATGTCCATGAGGAAAAACCTTACAAAGGAGCCCGGGGAGGACCATGAAGCTGCAGCACAGATGGCCTCCACCGAGGCCCCACCCAGGAGAGCGGCAGAGGCAGCCACCCCACGAGTGGAGTGCGCCCTGACGCCCCCAGGGGGATCCTGCCCAGCCAACGTGTAGCAGAGGGTAACACCCTCGCACAACCAATGGGACAGGCGCTGCTCCGACAGTGCCTTACCAGCACGAGCCCCACCGTAACAGACAAAAAGCTGGTCGGTAACCCTGAAATCCTGAGTACGGCTGAGGTAAATCCCCAAGCACGGACTGGACATGACAGGTGAAGGCCCGCATCTAACTCACTAGTGTGAGGAGGAGGACGAAACGCCTGAACCACAATATCCCGGGAGCGGAAGGAACTCCGGATATTCTTAGGCACGAAAGCAGGATTAGGTCGCAGAGTGACACCGCAATCGGTCCGAAAAGACAGGCACTCTGGACGTACCGAGAGAGCACAGAGCTCACCTACGCATTTAGCGGAAGTGACAGCCAGAAGGAACGCGGTCTTGAAGGACAGCTGTCCCAACGGCGCCTGCTCGAGCGGCTCAAACGGGGCCAAGGACAACCGACCGAGGACCAATTGAAGATCCCAAGTCAGAGCCAAGGAGCGTTGCACCGGCTTAACGCGTCGAGCGCCAAGCAGGAAACGCTTCACAAGAGGGTGGCTGAACAAGACATCCCCTCAAACCCCTCATGATAGGAGGATATAGCTGCTGCATATACCCTCACCGTCGAAGCCGACAGTCTATCAAGGAGAGACTGGAGGTAACTAAGGACAGCATCCAGGGGGCAGGAGACTGAGTCCCGGCCCCCCGCCTTAAACCACACTTGGAACATACGTCATCTGCCCGCGTAAGCGGAGCGCCAAGCAGGAAACGCTTCACAAGAGGGTGGCTGAACAAGACATCCCCTCAAACCCCTCATGATAGGAGGATATAGCTGCTGCATATACCCTCACCGTCGAAGCCGACAGTCTATCAAGGAGAGACTGGAGGTAACTAAGGACAGCATCCAGGGGGCAGGAGACTGAGTCCCGGCCCCCCGCCTTACACCACACTTGGAACATACGTCATCTGCCCGCGTAAGCGCGACAGTGGAGGGAGCATGCGCATTCCAGATGGTAACACCATCAGGATCAAGAACCTGCGCCCCTCAACGTACCCGTCCCAACAACTGACCTAACAGATGTATGGGGAAGAATCCCTGGCGGCACGGCATCGGTCCCAGACCTGCCTGGCCATGTCCAGACGCAATCCTCACCCGTCAGGATGAGGGCCGCCCCGCGACAGTACACCTGTACCCACATTCTCCCTGCCGGGGATGTGGGGAGCCCTCAGGCCGCGCAGATGGAGGACGCCCATAGCCAGCCGCCCGCCGCCTGGTGCAGACAGGGGGAGCGTACTCCTCCCTGTCTGTCGATACACGACACTGACGTCGTATCGTCCGTCCTGATCAACACCATTTGTGGACCAGAAGGACCGCTTTCAACACCAACACATTGAACGTAGCGCAGACCGGGCAGCATGGTTTGCCAGCTGCCCCCTACTGCGTTGGCCCGACGCATCACCAGCGAGGGAGGCGTCGGTGAAAACGCGACATGAGACAGCGCCGTAACCGTCCTAGGACGGAACCTCCCGAGCGTGTTGACAACACGCTCTGAGATGGATGCCCATAGCCCTCCAACCGTTGACTGGGAAGAGGAATACTCTACATCCAGTCTACAGCAACCCCAGGCTGGTAGAGACCTGCCTGGTACGAGACCTGACGATCCACCTTGACCGCGAAGGACCAGAACGTCATCAGGGCAGAACACTCCATAACCCCGGACGACGCAGAGGCCCCAGTGCGGCCTCCACGCACTTGGTGAAGATGCGGGGAGCCAGAGAAAACCGAACGGCAGCCTCTGGTACTCATACGCTAACCCTGCAAAGGAAGCGTAGGTAAGCCCTAGGATGGAAGATCGGGGATGCGCATACGCATCCTACAGGTCTATGGAGGAGAACCAGACCCCCACCTGACAGTGTTCAACAGGTAGGAGACGATCCAAAAAATGCTGAACCTTCCCATGGGACAGGTCCAGCCTGGGTCTTACACCCCTCCCTCCCGACTTCTCGGGCAGAGAACACCGGGAGGAGAACGCCACGACGATGGCTTGCTTCGTCCACAGAGATTGGATCTCGTTGACCAGAGCTGTCACAGCTGGAGACCCCGACAATAGGGTCTGTACCAAACCTGAAAACGGGTGGGGTTGTGTAAACACAAGTCCCCGCCTCAGCGTTCTCTCCATCCACCTCGACATATGATACTGCCGTAGTCATATGTGACGACACTCCCAACGCACCCGCCGTCACGTGGCGCAGGTCCGCTAGGAACCGTAGATAGTTGGCCCGGTCCCCCCGCTGTGCGTAGCCAAACCTGGAACCGTGCGAGGAGCGCGTTCCGTGTCGGAACACCTGACCCTGACACCACCCACGAGGCAATCGCACCCAAGGGGGAACCCCGACAGAAAGGGCCGGTCTGATACGGGGGGCTTCCGATGAAAAAAGCCCCCCCACTGAACACCCCTCCAGAACATGCTGAAGGAGTTGTTCTGCAGCCGGACATGCAAGGTGTAAGGCCCCCATGGGTTCCTACACACCGTAGCCCTGCAGTGATATTACTACCACCCCAAATCATGTGAGCTGCGACCACTTGCCAATATTCCAGGAGTGGGAGGCACCAACATGATACCAGGCCTGGCGAAGGCGAGGCCGGGGAAGCCCGCACTGTGTGCCTCAAAAGGTTTCGAGCCCCCCTGCTGACAACACTTAAGTTGACAGACGTAACACTAGGCTCAACCAACACAGATCAAGGTGTGGGAGCCGCTTGACAGCACAACATTCTCACGGACAGACCCAGGCTCAGCCATAAACTGGGTGTCAGCCCCTGTCCCCATGAGAAGCGAAAAGGGGGGCCGCCCGCGCATCAACGAAGGCACGCGGCCCGCAGCCAAAGGAAACAATCAGAGCCCACTTCTTCCGCTGGTGTTGGGGAAGGGAGCGATCGGAGAGCAGGCTGCTCGCGGCAGGACGGTGACGGCTTGTTTGTTCAAGCCGAACCCATCCTACATGGCCGATCCCTCGGCCGCCAAGGCTGTCGGCCTTGTGGACACCTGTCGAATCGACGCCCAGGATACCTCTGGCGGGGGAAAAACATGGCCGCCTGTCGAGGGCCCCGCCATCGCCGCTGACGAGGCCGTGCTCTCTCTTCTTCTGGCTGCGCGGTGTGAGGCGGTGTAGGGCCTATGACAATACCGCCCGCGCTCCAGCAGAAGACCAAAATCCCCTGCGGAGAGGGGAACCCTGAGCGGTTATAGCTTGCGGCTGGGTCAAAGCTAATAACGTCAACAACCTCGCGCGATGTGTCGACGTCGGCTGGCCCTCAAGGCCCCTCCACCAGACACCATTTTTCTAATAGAAAAAAACAGCAATTCGAACACAGTTCTAATCGTTGCCAATTCCATACCGTGGCGGTACAAGCCTTAACAGCCCACCAGCCACTCGCCAGGCCGACCCACCCATGGTGTCGGCCGGGCGGGGCATTGTTTCAATATATCAAAAACAAAGGACTGATGTCAACACGGAGCCACAGTGGTGATTGCAAACAGCACCCTCCACTGTGGTGTGCACCATGAAAGGGTTAAATGAATAAAAGAGCTAAACCACAAAATACTGTAGAATGAGCAAACCCACATACACAAAGTTAAGGGGAGACGGACCAGTCCCGCCTTCATTCAAAATATTCACAACAGGACACCAGCCCTAGTTTAGCCCATTTACCAAAAAAGGTAAACAAAGCCCCCCCCCGCACTACTCCCCCAGTATACCGATTGACCGTCAGTATGAATGGTTGAGAAGAGAGAAAACTGTAGCAAGACAGACCTTCTCATAGCAGAGTGACAAAACGAAACAATAGCCGCCTACACAGGGCCGCCCCAGGAGGTGGGGGGCCTCGCGTCTAAAACGCACAGGGCCTCACATTTCTCCCAGGCGGCCCTGCCCTTATACTACTGCAGCCTAGCGCCAGGCGATGTGGGACCCAAGACAACAATTGCCTGTGCACAGACACGCAACATGTTTACCATGTCGGCTGGACCCATAGCCCCACTACCCGACGCCAACCCAGATGGGAACACCGTTCAACAAACCCCGCCGGAACACAAGGTAAAATACCTGGCTAGGAAACCTAGCCACGGCCTACCCTGTTGTCAACCCATTTACCCGAAAAAGGTAAATAAGACTCAGCAAAAAAAACCACAACAGCTACCGACTGACCTTCATTGATGAACCGGGCAAGAGGAGGGAGAGTGACAACATCTCACGGCGGAGACATTAAAACAGCATAGCAATTAGCAGTAGTAATAGCATGCGGCATTAGCGATAGCATGTAGCATAGCATTAGATGTTTTAGCAGCACGCCCAAGACAGCTTGGAAACCGTTCCCTGCAGAGAACGTTCACCAAACCATCCTGCCCCCGGCGCCAACACACAACATGGTTGTGTTAACAAAACAAACCAGCATTACTAACACTAATACCCATGCCTGAAGACACAGGGCCTACCTGAGTACAAGCTGGCCCGACAGCCAGTCTTGTACAGCTGAACCTCGATGTGCTGTCATCAAACGAGGAACATCAACACAGGCCCGTCGTGTCGCCGAAAACATGCGTCGAAGATGCCAGGGGCCAGCAACCTCCGGTAAGCTTCCAACATTATGACTCTGATCTTTTCATCCTACTAGTTATCGTACGGTGCACGCATCCAAGTACGCTGGGACGAAAATAGAGGAAGGATGTGTGGTGACCAGAGTCACTACTATATGGGCGGTGCCACCATGGGGGCGGAGCCCCATACAGGTGTGGTGCATGTATTTTTTGTTCGTGGGAGATACATTAGGTATCATAGGAGATAGTATATCTCATAAGGCTCAGAGCGGAACGCGATAGCAAATACGGCATATAACTGTGTGTAAAAGAAATGTGTGGACTCGGTGAGATAATTTTTTTTGCGTATTTCTTCATAGCTACAGAAACCCTGTTTGTTAAAAACATCACCTAATGAGTAGGGTTGGGCATCGTTTGGATTTGAACGATTCCGGTTCCGATTCTCCATATCGATTCCTGTTCTGAACGATTCTCGATTCCGATTATTTGAGGTGCAGGTCACAGCTTATTTCGCAGGAGAATCTTTTTTTTGTGTGAAAATTTAAAAAAAATTTCATACTATTCACATTTTCAGTTGACTTGATACAGTTTAATTTGGTTGCTGTACTGTAACTAGAGTATTAATTAACAAAGTAAAAATAAAAAAAATAAAAATTAAGAATCGAAATGCAGGTATGTTAGAACCGGTTTTCGGTGCCCAACCCTACTAATGAGTGTATGCCTTGCTTTTCCCATATAGGGAATCTTATAGGTCGTTTTCCAGTCAAGAGTGCATTGTTATTGAATAAGGGAGTATGATTATGCCATTTATGTGGATTAGAATGTTTTTTTTGTGTTTCACGCCATATCCGGATCGCATGAGTAATTATGGGGCCAAATTTCCGTTCGCATTGCTTAATTGATAATTTAGTGTATGCTATGTCCTTCAGTCTATGTGGGGCTACTATATTTTCTCCTAATTTTCTCCAGGATACTAATGCTTGGGGATCAAACCATGGTGTCAATGGTCTTAAAGTGTACGCCTTAAAATAGTGGAAAGAATCTGGAAATGCCATACCACCGTCTGCTTTGTTTCTCTGTGCGGTGGATCTTTTTATACGTGGTGGTTTGTTATTCCAAATAAATTTGTATGTGGAGGAGTGTAATTTTTTCCAGTAACCCTCTGGAGGGGGTAACTGTAGCATTGAGCTGAAGAAATTGATATCCGTGCCTGTACTGAGTTTTTAAGTTTTGACCACCTATCAAGGTCATCTTTGATTTTGTTTTGGATTTTTATGTAATTGTGCTTCACCGTTTGTCTTATGGTGGGGAATATTTCCACTCCCAAGCATCTAAAGTGTTTTACCATAGGTATCTCTACTGGGAGGGTTATATTTTTTTTTGCAGGGGCGTTAAGTGGAAGGAAAGCCGACTTCGGCCAATTTATCTTAAATCCCGATAAATCTCCAAAGTCCTCAATCAACTTGAGCAGATGATGTGGTGTTGGGGTTTTGCATGAACAGTATTACGTTGTCCGCATATAAACAAATTTTATGTTGTGTGCCCTTGATTACGATTGGTTCTATGGATTGGGATTGTCTTATATATTGTGCTAAAGGCTCTAATGATAGATCGAATAGTCCGGGACTAAGAGGGCAACCCTGTCTAGCTGAGCGTGATACCGGAAAGATTCCGGAGGTGATTATACCTGTTGTAATCATGGCCGATGGGTCTTTGTATACTACTTTAATCATATCAATGAAACCTTTACCTAACCCCATCCTTTCTAATACTGCCCATAGATACGACCATTCCAGCCTGTCAAAAGCGTTCATTGCATCCAGGGACAGCATCGCCTTAGGTATGGTGTCGTCTTTGTCAGCATCTAGTACGTGCAGTATTCGTCTTATGTTATCAGTGATCAAGCGGCCTCTTATGAAGCCAGTTTGGTCCGGATGAACTAAAGACGTCATATGCTTTTGTAATCTGATGGCTAATACCTTAGAGTACAATTTGATATCGGTTCCGAGGAGGCTTAATGGTCTATAACTACCGCACTCGGTGGGGTCTTTGTCTTTTTTAAGGAGGACTGTTTTGAGTGCAATATTGTCGTTCTTATGGAAGTTCCCCTCCTTGACTGAGTATAAAATCATATTTAATAATAAGGGTCCAATTATGTCCCAACAAGAGAGGTACATTTCTGGTGGGATACCGTCTCTTCCAGGAGCCTTACCACTTTGCATTTCGGATATGGCCTTCTTGAGTTCCTCTAGTGTGATCGGTGTTTCTAACTGTTTAGCGTCATCCTCTGAAAGTTTAGGGAGATTAATTTGATTAAGATATGTGTCCATTTTGTTTTGATCGAAGGTCATTTCTGATTTATACAAGTTGGAGTAGAATTCTTTGAATGTCGCGTTTATTTCTTCAGGGTCTGTAACAAGTACTTGTTGTGCTCTAATGGTAGTTATGTCTGCAAATGTTGCATTAACTCTTAATCGCATAGCTAATATGTGACTTGGTTTAGAACCTTGAGAGTACTGTTGTTGTCTTGTGCTGCGTATTTGTATTTCCGTTTGTTGTCTGTATATGGCATTAATCTCTTTTTTTAGTACATTAACTTGATTTTCCAGTCGAATCGAGTTGTTGTATTGTAAAGAATTAAATAACGTTGAGTAAAGTGTTTCCAGTTCAGCCAGTTTTGAGCATCGATTCTTGCGCATTTTGGAGGAAAAGCTATCAGTGAAATCCTTGATCATTCCCTTTACCGACATCCATAATATTCTGGGGTCCTGCACCGAGTTTGCATTCCTCCGTAGGAATACTGTAAGAGCTTCTTTGAGTTGTGTAATGAATTCCTTGTTATTAACACTTTGGTTGCCTAAGGTTAAATTCATGATATACCATAGATTGCCAGCGCTATTTGTCTATGGAGAAAGTCCCCTTCTTTGCAGGGCTATAACTTTTTAAATTCTATTGCTACATTGCCATTATTAGGGCCCATTCAAAGTCCTATATGTATTGTTCATTGTGTAGCAACGTTAAACTTTTTCATTCACATATTCATAGTAAAGTATGGTCTAATGTATAAGTATGTTTTCATCTCTTTCTGCAGCTTTCTCCAGAACGTGATATATAGCCCCAAATGCATTATATTGATGATGAAATACAGTTTGATGGCAATCAGCGCGATATAAAAAATTCCAACTAGACGTACTTCTAGAAGTTACTACACGTCATCTGATGTTGACCGGATGGGCGAGGGGGCGTTTATAATTCCGTGGGCAGCGTTATACCAATCATCTAATGTGGGTCAAATGTTGATAATAGCAGTTAGTATCGAAGACGGTAACGTTACACGCTGAAACTCACCCCAGTCTCCGCGCGCCGTTGGGCGATCATCGTCGAGTAGAAATCTTATCATTATGGGATATATTTTTACCCGGTCCATCTCCAGCTTGTATAATGGTATATACGTCCAAATCATGTTGTTTATCGAGTTATTGCCAATCGATCACCGTGTAGCGTGACGAGCCAGAGTCCCATGAACTATAGCGAGCGCCCGGAAGTACTACGGTCGTCATGACAACCTCTATTCAACATCCTGTTTGGCGATTGCGCCGATCGGCCACCAGATGGCGCTCCTGAACCGCCAGAGAGCTCAGTGGGTCCTGCTGGTGGATCTCAGGCCAGCGGCGGGGACATATGAATCCGATCGCAGATTTTTGAAATATTGATATAAGGACGCTGTACAGCGTCCCCCGGCAACTTGAGCATGGCCAGCAATGACGTGAAAAGACGTTTCATGGCAGTCAAAGTGTTAAGCAGCATCGAGTTAAATCGCCATCTTGGGGCTCGGGAAGATAGTATACCAAATGTTCCTTTTAGGAGTAAATAACAGTGATCTGATAATGCATTGGGTATCATTTCCACGTCATATTTATCAAATAGTCTCGGGGATGCAAAAACATAATCTATTCTGGATAATGTGTTATGTCTCGCAGATCGACAAGAGTACTTCCAGGTCGTGGGGTTAAGTGATCGCCATAAGTCATTTACACCTGTAATCTTCGACCAATCCTTTAATGCATTAGATGATTTTTTTTGTTCGTTGGAAAAGGAGGGGTAAGATTTGTCCATCCTTGGATTCCAAATGGCATTAAAATCCGCACCAATTATAAATGAGTAATCGGGAAGGTCTAACATTGCTTTGGTAAGTGTAGTGAAGAAACCAATTTTGTACAAATTTGGGGCGTATACCGCTACCAACGCTATTTTCCTGTTCTTGTGTACAATCTTAGCTATAGTTATCCGACCATCTGCATCAGACCATACTCCCTTCAATTCAATATTCAACTTCCGTCTAACGACTATGGCTACTCCCCGAGTTCTCGTTCCAAAGGAAAAGTGACTAATGTTATGATATGTGTTAACGTATCTATGTCTTTCTCTAAAATGTGCGTTTCGCTTAGCAGAGCCACGTCAACCTGTTCTTTTTTCATCAGTGTGAGCACGCTTTTGCGTTTGTGTTGATTATTTATTCCCCCAGTGTTCCAGATCATTATATTCAAACTAGCCATAATCTATACATGTTGTTGTGTAGTTGTTGGTAATGATTCTGGAGTGCGAAGCAACAATAGATATACATCCAACTATTGAGGTCCCGTTGAGAGCCGAGCTTAAAAACATACATATATACAAATAAAAATCCCCTAATCCCCCCTCCCACCGAGAGTCGTACAGGACTGTGTTCCATAGACACATCCTACGTGTATGACTCCCTCCCTTAAGCCACCGGATTGCCCAAGATGAGCTTTGTAACCCTAATCGTCCTATGCTAATTGCCATAGGATCTAAAACTTTCATTCTAATTCAATAGAATGTCGCTTTTTGGTCTTGCGCCTTCCCATTAATGTAATAACAATAGTGTTGAAAATGAAACATATACATTCATTGATATATTCATTTGAACCTTCTACTAACTTATGTTGGAACCATCAGAAAGAGGAAAAGAGTGGAGAAAATTAAAAAAAAAATTAAAAAAAAAAAAAAAAAAAAAAAAAAGAGTGAGACTTAAAATAAAACTCATCGGAGAAAAAAGAAAATGAAATAAAAATGAATAAAGAGAAAAACAGACTTTTAGAGCTACATTATGCAAATTACTAAATCAATGGAGTAATTATTTAAAATATTAGAATAACCTTGTCATGCTTGTACCTTTAGATGTGGCTGATGTTTTTTTAAAGCCTTATTGAACTTTATAGCATTATATTCTAGAAGGTTGTAGAATACTCTTGTGAATTCGTAAACACTGCCGTTATGTTCCAGAATGATCTTCCTACCCAGGGGTCATGACCTAATAGTATTTTTCCGGAATATTCCATTGTGCCCCTGAGCAGTCGGGAGAGGAGTCCAGAATGTTCCATAATGTTCCCAATGTCAATATTGGATTATTGTCTCCTCAAAGACCAGAAGTCAATAGATATAATGTCTTACGAACCGTATTAAACACCTTGTGCCTTGGTGTTGCCAGCATGCATATCATCTGTTGCTTTTGTTGAGCCGTGGTAAAGTCATTCTAATAAGAGTACTCAAATACAAAGAGGAAAAAAATTGAGAAAAAGAGAAAGATGAGTAGGCTTATCTGATTCGAGCCAATGTCGCATCCGACCCCGGGGGACCAGATCCATGTTGCTTCATGTAATCCTCGGCGTCTTTAGGCGTGCGTAATCAGTGCCTAATCCCGTCTTTCCCCAAGATCGATAGTAGTGCCGGGTACTTAAGGCTTGGTTTAAGACCTCTGTTGTACAATCTCTGCATCACATCCTTGTAGGGGACACGCTGAGCGATGGCCTCCTTGCATAGATCTTCGTAGATAGATATTGAATTATCACCATATTTCAGTTTACCCCTTTGATTGCACGCCCCTCTGATGATGGCATCTCTTATTACTGTCTTGCGCAAAGTAGCAATGATAACCCTCGGACCGTTGCCTCTTTGGTCTCGTGTACAGACTCTGTAACATTGGTCCACTATCGGCGCTGTGGGTAGGGTGTGGTTACCTAGGATCTCTGCTAACACAGTTGGAAAACTGTCGTCTGTGCAATTGACTGATTCATCCAGTCCCACAATACGGATATTATTTCGCCTGTAGTAACGTTGGATCTCGAGCCGCCTCTGCATTGCTTCCTCTTCGATGTCTTGTATTTTCTTCCGAAACGCTTCTTCCACCTTTTTTATATGATATCAATCTTGCGTTGATCCAAGCATGTCTTCACCTCGATCTGAACGTGTGTGTGTAACGTTAGTCCACAACGTATGCCGTTGGTGGCGATCAAAGCATCAAAAAACGACCCCTCCCGCCCTTTCATGCATTCATGATGAAACATAATACCTATGATATAGATTTGATTTGAGAATAATAGCGGGTCCAGGCAAGAAACGGCAACGGTTATAGTATAATATACGCATAAGGCTATTCCTCAGCATTTCAGGAATTACCCCAGACCGATCTAAAACATACTTATATTCACCACAGTATAACGCGCAAATGTATGCATGGAAAAATTATCTCTTTTTTGCATCTTGACCGGAAGAAAGTCACTCTCAAATGACCATAGTATTGTATCCATAGCTATAATATAGAATATAGTTATAGCTCTACAAACAAGGTGACGGACTCCTATCTTTTAAAGCGTGGCAGTGAATAGATGGGGCCCGAAAAAGGCGTGGCACCCAATCTGTTAACTGTCCTGGGGCACAAGAAGAATATTATGTGAATTCTTAAAATGGTTACAGTATAAGAGGTTGTTTGGAAGGTGCTACAGAGGATTTCTCAGACACATGATGAGACACGCATGCACGCATTGCTAAAATATGGTAACAATTTCTGCTTCCAATATCTCAAGAACTGAAACATTGGTGCAAGTGTTTATTGATACAGTATACCGTATGATACTGAAATAACTCCCCCAGTTCATGGCGAATCAGATAGGCTCCTTAAAAATGGCAACTACACCTGGTTATTGCATGGTTCATGGCTCCTGCATTTCAATCACCAGTATTTCAGTTCACACTGCTTAGTTTTCATATAGCTACTGCATAGTCTGCCAATAAAGGAAGAATCCTAGTGATACACCCTGAGAGAGGTGGCATGTTTAGCACTGAACTGGAAGGGACTAAATTACCCTGAGAGAGGTGACATGTTCAGCACTGAACTGGAAGAGACTAAATTACCCTGAGAGAGGTGACATGGTCAGCAGTGAGTGGGAAGAGACCAGGTTACCCTGAGAGGTGACATGTTCAGCACTGAGCAGGAAGGGACTAGATTACCCTGAGATAGGTGACATATTCAGCACTGAACTGGAAGAGACCATGTTACCCTGAGAGAGGTGACATGTTCAGCACTGAACTGGAAGAGACCATGTTACCCTGAGAGAGGTGACATGCTCAGCACTGATCAGGAATGGACTAGATTACCCTGAGAGAGGTGACATGCTCAGCACTGATCAGGAAGGGACTAGATTACCCTGAGATAGGTGACATGTTCAGCACTGATCAGGAAGAGTGAGGTTTCCCTGAGAGAGGTGACATGTTCAGCACTGCGCAGGAAGGGACTAGATTACCCTGAGAAAGGTGCCATGTTCAGCACTGATCAGGAAGGGACTAGGTTGAAAACACAGAGGTGTAAATACAGCTTGTGATTGAAAGTTCTCCATGGGGGGGCTTGCTTGGCATAATCATAAAGACGCAAATCTGAAAAGCAAACGCTGCTCAATCAAACACGCTCTCACGGTGCTGGATGAATAAGCTGTTCACATGGCTGCTTGGCCTTGGCAGATGAAGGAGTCTGAGAAAGTCTTTATTCACAGTGCATTTCACACAGCGTTGATGCATTTTATAAGTGAATGAAAATATAAAATATATACATTTTCTAATAATAGTATGAGAGGAAAAGGTTTGCTAGTATAACTTGCCTCTTGTGTTAATATTGAATAGTGTACACTGTAGATCCGCAATTGTGTACATGACAATAGTGTGATATGTAGCATAATTTCCATATCACTAGCGTATGTAGTAACCATAACCCAGTATGGAATGATTTAAATTAATAACTTGAATTTAAAGTTTGCGAACAAAAGTATCTACAGGGAGGGAGTGAATTAGGGCTGTCTTAAATACTTGGAAGCTTCGAAGCTTGCGCCTCAATTCCAATGAAACGAAAGTAAGCGGCGCCTCGATGCCACCTCTCTACAACAAGCACGTGGAGATTATCTGTGTTGAAAACAACAAGGACATGTGCAGCAGACATGTCGACGAAGAAGTCATCAGACGTGTGGTTACACTTTAAAATATGCAAAGACAATGCCCAAAAAGCAGAGTGCCAGATATGCCAGAAGAAAATGGCATATCACAACTCTACAACAACTTTGTCAAATCACCTAAGAAACGTAAGTATCGTTGTACACGACGGCGACGCCACACAAAACATTAATAAGGCTATGACTAATGTGTTACCAATAGGGATGTCCGATATTATCGGCCGATATCGGCAGTAAAATGTGATATCGGAAAATATCGGTATCGGTTTAAAAACAAAAAAAAACAATAACAATATTTGTTATATATAATATCCAGTGAAATTATTAGTTACCTGAAATTATTCAGTTTTTTGGACGGGGAAACCCTGCATATATCGGTATCGGTTGATATCGGTTGATATCGGTATCGGAAATTAAGAGTTGGACAATATCGGAATATCGGTATCGGTAAAAAAGCCAATATCGAGCATCCCTAGTTACCAAGTTGGCTAATTTAATTGTAATCATCTGCTTTTGTAGGTGCATTGTCTGATATAATTATAAATTAAATATAATATAATTGTTTGCTTGATAGACAAAGGTTGCAACATAATTATGTAATGTCATGTCGTTGGCTGTGAGAGCAGCCCCACTGCATCCAGGCAGCGCAGCCGAGTGAAACCTTGTTGGCTGTGTCACAGTCACGAAAGGGGCTACTTAATTAATTAATCCAATCCACTTTATTTATAGAGCATATTTAAAAACAACTAAGTTTACCAAAGTGCTGTACAAGTCCCACAACATAAGATAAACAAGAATTAAAATCGAAGCTCGGCCCCGAAGCTTAGATTGCCAAAAAAAGCTTCGAAGGTCAGCCCTAGAGTGAATGGACCTATCTCAAACCCTGCCATCTTTTCTTTATCCTCCAACCACAATTGTTGCTTCCCTCGGACGGATGAGCTGATTGGACGAACAGAAGCGACAGTTGTGATTTGGAGGATCAAGAAAAGAGGGCGGGGCTTGAGATAGGTCAATTGGCTTATAAGACAGTCCTCTCCTGAGTCCAGTGAGCTGTCAGCCAACTCTTCACAATAAATTACTCATAAGATATTAAGGATCAAAGACAATAAAAAATTGGGTCAGGGCTTCACCAAGTGACAGATTCCAACAAGCCGGCCCCAAACCCTCTAAGATGGCTCACACATATGAAAGAATGGCCAATCAGTAAATCAGCTTTGCCAATTGAGAGGCAACCTTTTCCAGAATCACGGAAATCTACAAACGCTCTATGCCAAATGGTTCAAGAAGTTATCAAGGATCAAAGGACAGCCAATGGACCAAGATTTCACAGATGTGCCATTGCAGGGTAAACACAACATTAACTTTGCTTGATTTAGATGTGCCAGTGGTCAGAACTGATTATTCATATTTACAATTAGTTTATCAAGGCTGTGAAAAGAGTTGTATTCAAGAGTTGTATTGTGGTTGAATCTATATGGTCCTTATTCACAACACTGACACAGTGACCAGCCCTGGCAGGTCCTGCAAAAACAAGGTGGCGGGGGTTAAGTGTAGAGGGCAGTGCAAACAGACTAATGTAAGTGGATATCCTTGCTGAGCACAATAACACCACCAGCGAGACGACAAACGATTAATGACATACAAAAGGGTCAGGGCTTATGTGTAGGGGTGGGGCTTACACATGGGGGGCGTGTTTAACCTAGACCAATGAAAGTCTGTATTGAGTGGACGTTTGTGCCAAATTTTAAGCAAGTTCCTGAGGGTTCACGAGAGAATGGGACGTACATACAGACAGCTGGACGGACAGATGGACAAACCAAAAACATTATGGGTCTGGCTAGGGCTGTGCCGAGGCATTATACAAATGCTGTTGTTAGATCAGTGGTTCTCAACCATTTTCATGTCAAGGACTCCCACATTGAAAACACATTAGGCCATGCACCCTCATATGAAAACACATTAGGCCACGCACCCTCATATGAAAACACATTAGGCCACGCACCCTCATATGAAAACACATTAGGCCACGCACCCTCATATGAAAACACATTAGGCCACACCCCCCTCATATGATAGGATTTTGTCCCAGGGACTCCCACTTGAGAAGATTTTTGTTGCTACAGTAGCTATGATTTAGGCTGCGGCTACATTGATCCGTCACTGAACGGATACACATTACTGAAGGTATTACTGTATTACTGTAGAACCTAACGTAATCGTGCCTTCGCAGAAACAACAGCTTTGCCGATGGTGACATATCTGTCAGCTCAAGAAATGTACCCTCTCTGAACTTTTCTGTCCATCAAAACTGACACAAATCTGGCCAAGATTTTTTTCTGTCCAACAAACGGATACTCCTCATTGAAAAAAAAATTGAGGATCAATGTAGTCCAGAATACCTACACTGTGGAGAGAGTGAAACCTAGTCATAATGGGCTAATTTCTAGTGAAGGAAACAGTGAGACTATACCTCATTTTTCTGGGGACCCCCCGGACCCCATGTTGAGAACCACTGTGTTAGATGACTACAGCTCGATATCAGCCCTGAAACGCGACACCCCAAAACAATATTCCATGGAATGTGATGTAGTCTGATGTGGCACAATGTAATGCAATGTCGCACAAAACATTACAGTAAGGCGCAAGATTAGTCTGGATCATTGCTGCTTTGGGCGTTTCCTCCATAGAAGCGAAATGTCATGTGTAGTGAAGTGCGTTGATTCTCAGCGCTGGGTGTCCCTGGCGGCACTCAAGGGTGTGAGAGAATTAAACTCCCAGCCGTTGCCCCAGTCCTCTCCTCTCCCCAGGCGTGCTCTCTTCTGTCCTATCCTCTCTCCAGTTGTCCTCTCCTTAGTCGTCGTCCCTCAGTCCTGTCCTCTCCCCAGCCATGCTGTCTCCTGTCCCACCTGTCTCCTGCCCCGCATGTGTCCTGTCCCGCCTGTCTCCTGCCCTGCCTGTCTCCTGCCCCGCATGTCTCCTGCCCCGCCTGTCTCCTGCCCCGCCTGTCTCCTGTCCCGCCTGTCTCCTGCCCTGCCTGTCTCCTGCCCCGCCTGTCTCCTGCCCCGCCTGTCTCCTGTCCCGCCTGTCTCCTGCCCCGCCTGTCTCCTGCCCCGCCTGTCTCCTGCCCCGCCTGTCTCCTGCCCTGCCTGTCTCCTACCCCGCCTGTCTCCTGCCCCGCCTGTCTCCTGCCCCGCCTGTCTCCTGCCCCACCTGTCTCCTGTCCCGCCCGTCTCCTGTCACGCCTGTCTCATGCCCCCACCTGTCTCCTGTCCTTACTGGACGTCAACGGTCATGCCATAGTCTGGGGTGACGGAGAACTGGACTTTACCATCTGCTTCCTGCTCTTCAAACACTATGACCTGGGATGAAGGAAAACAAGACAATAACAACAATGGGAATGCAGTAGTCAACAGGAGAGTCTAAAACTCAACATATCCACAGGCAGAGAGGGAGAGAGAGAGAGAGAGAGAGAGAGAGAGAGAGAGAGAGAGAGAGAGAGAGAGAGAGAGAGAGAGGTGGAGGGCAGAGAGAGGGCAAGAGAGAGAGAGAGAGAGAGAGAGAGAGAGAGAGAGATGGAGAGAGAGAGAGGTGGAGGGCAGAGAGAGGGCAAGAGAGAGACAGCACAAGGGAGAGGGAGAGCGAAATTCAGCTTGAGGCGTATTCCAGAATACACTGCCAAATTCAATATCGTCAAACCCACAGAGGGTCTGAGCTGTATATGAAAACCGTTGACCTGTGATGCTCCTCCGTGTGGCACTTGAGTGGAAGTGTGGGATAAATTCCTATAAGGAACCGATACAGAAATATGCAGCCCGGTAGAGGTCATGTTAGCAGTTAGCAGTATACCTGGTTGTTTCCCTTGTGGAGCCAGGGAGCTGGGAGGTAGAGAGTTTGCTGAGGACCGATGGACCAGTAACGTCCCAGATTCTGGCCATTGATAAAGACCACCCCTTTGCTCCAGCCCTGTGGACAGAATCAGGGATCCATCAGTGGCCGGACAATGAATAAGGCTTGACTCAACTGTTTGATTAGATTAGATTAGATTAGATTAAAATGTAGTGTCATTATACAGCACAAGTACAGTACATTAAAAATAAATGGAAATGGAAATGTAACAGTAAAGTGCAATAGTAATATACAATGTACAGGTGAATTGAACTGGATATAAAACAATATTTTATATCCAGTTCAATTCACCTGTACATTGTATATTATATGAATTAGTACTACCGAGTGTAGCGCTAATCAGATGTATGTACAGAGTTGTAATATTAATATGTACAGTGATACAGGTATAAAGACAATATGGTAGTAAGTCATACTGGCCAGCAGCGTAACTAGCAAGAGTTTGAAGGTTTGAAGGTTTTTATTTAGACACAAAACATATACAGATTATTACTCTATTATACATTTTTGTCAAGGATAGGAACGAAAATGGCGCAGTGACTTATTTACATCGTTGTCCTTGGATGTCAAGGATGCTAGAAACAGACACATACAACTCATTACAGGAAATTAATCACAATTATTACATTTGCATAGTAATAATGGCACAACCCTAAATTTATACAAACAAAGCACATTTGTTGTTAAGGTAAGTAGGTAAGGGATATGTACATCTATAGATATAGTATCTACTTATATGTAAAAAGATGATATGCAGGTATGTACAGACAGATGTGGATAGATATATATACTGTAAGAATAAATATATATATATATACGGTATATACATCATTATTGTACATGCTATTGTTATGCCATCATACAGCATTGTATGAGTTATATATGCAGGTGGGTAATGTGGGATATTTGTGGATATCCTGATGAAGAATGTCTCAGTCAACCGAGGCTTGGATAATAACAAGGTTTATTAACCAAACAGATAGAATACATAGAGAGAATGGCTGAGGCTCTCGCCCCAGGTGATCAGCTGAAATTACCCAGGTAAGAAACCTCTATTGTGGTCGGGAGGAGCCCTTTATAGTTCAACAAAGGGGGTGTGTGGTCCCATTTGATAGGTCAGATGGGGGGGAGGGGGTACAGGTTTGGGGGACACAGGGGAGGGGGGTGTCTTATTCCACAGAGAGGGGGGGGGGGGCACAGGTAAAGGGAACACAGGGGAGGGGGATATATTTACATGAGGACATATTATACCACAATACTCACTTTTCTTTCTTATAATGTGGGTGAGATTAATGTATAATATACCAGGATTGTTTGGAACAGGTAAAAGTGGGGATAATAGTTTAAAAATAGAATTATTTACATACATGATTAATAGAATTATTTACATACATGATTCATGACATGATCGACTGGACTGCGGTCTGTGTTATTTTGATATCAGAGATGTGGGAATAGATATCACCCTTTTCTTTTATTAATCGCTCAAAATACCTATATCAATGAGTGGTCCTCATCTCTGATATCAAACAACAATTAACATAATCATTAGAAGCTATCGCTGTGCAAATATCTTGGCATACCTTCAGTCGTTCATGTCGTGACTCTGGGGAGCTAATGTGATCGTTGTGCATACAGGCATCGTAATAAACCAATTAAATACATGCACTGTCTGTGTGGTCAGAGTGCACAAGGTGAAAAAACAAAATTGTGTTCATAATTATTAGGAATCGGATTTACACATAAGGCTAATGTGTACAAAAACATTTTAACAACCGTTAACCTGGTGGTTAATAAAACTAACATGATTGATTATGGGAAATTGTTCACAAATATATATATATATATTTGCACATTTTGTGATGATTCTTGATGAAATTACTTAGGATCCAGTTGTATTTAATCTGAGTTTGAGTGTCACTTTCATCTGTGATTGCCTCAGCTTTGTTGGTTTTTACTTAGAATCAGGCAATTTTCTCCATTTCTTCTCTATAAATGAGGAGATAAAACGTCTTATGCATCGCTTCTGTATGTAATTCTAGTGCATATACTATCAATGGTTCACCATACAGGTGCAAAACAACGTTGCATGTCCTCTTCTATGAGAGAATAAAACAACTGATTATTTCTTGTCTGACAATACAATTTTGTAACCTAAGTAATTCTAATGTGATGTAATGTGATCATGTGGTCACTTCTTCCTTCAGCAATACATTTTAGCTCATTATTACTAACCATTGTTAATATTTTCTCATTGATTTCTTTTCATTACATCCCTAGTTCATCGTTTTGCAGATACATACAATTGTGTGAAAAGTTTCCTGCTTGTGAAGGTATTAATCTGAATGATGTTGCGTCGTTGTTGACAAGGTGTTCTCTGTCGGTCGTGTGGCAGGGCCAAACAGTAACACATAAAAATTAAATAAATATATACAATAGACATTACCTTAGTGGCTAATGTGTCAAAATAAAATTGAAAACCGTTAACCTAGTGGTTAATATAAAAGGTGATTATGATAATCGTTATGCATTGTTCTGTGGTGCATACTATCAATGGTCAAAACAACTTGGTGTCTTGGAACAATCCAACTGGTTCTGCCCTGTTTAACAATACCATTTTGCAATGTGACTCTGTGATCATTTCTCATTGTCATTATAAAATTGGTTAATGCAATCTTACTGATTGTATTTCATCATATTCCTAGTCAATAATTTTCCAGATACATATGAACTCTGTGAAACAGTTCTTGTTTGTGAATCTGACAGTTGCTGTGAAGTGTTGATCATCTGTTCTCGGTCTGTCGTGTGGCAGGGCCAATACATACATAACAATGTGGACAATGTGTGTTCAGAAGTATCTTGTTCTACAGGTCTCTGATGATGTCTCTTCTTGACGATGCAGTCGGGAACATTCACTGGTCGTCGTTCATTCAGAGGGGGCCTACAGGAGGTCGCCGTCCGCTCCCTGTGTACCTTGTCAAGGGTCACCGGTAGCAGTCAACTATAGTGGTCTTTTCCTGCAGCCTATGTTGTTCTCCACCACCATTACATGTCTGCCACTGTGCTCACGCTTGGCCCCTATCGGGCCTAGAGACATGGTGGTCAGGGCGTTCTTGAACGTGGTGGTTGGTCCCCCCCGTTCCTCGTCATCGCGGTACTAGAGGGGCGAGGGGGCGGGCGTTTTTGAATGTGTTGTGCTGGTTTCGCTGTCCTCTCCTCGTCATTGCGGTACCACTTGATGGAGGGCGAGGGCCCGCCGGTGTAGTGGCTAGTCAGTAGGACGCTCTTTCTCACACGGATGACAATCTTGTCATGGGAATCCACCTTGATGGTCGGGGACTTCAGTTCCCGTTTGCAGGTGATGGGTTTGCTTCTTCAGGTGGCGCTTGCGAACGAAACTCTTCCGGCACATGTTGCATTTGTACGGCTTCTCTCCCGAGTGGACCCCCCTCTGGTGCTCCTTCAAGTTAGCCGCGGTTGCAAAGCACTTCGCACACTGTGTGCATCGATGGGGCTTGTCCCCTACTACCCCCACGGCGTGGGTCTTCTGGTGTTGCTTGGGGCTGGACGCGGTGGCGAAGCCTTTACGACGGGGCTTGTCCCCGGCCCCCGCGGCGTGGGTCTTCTGGTGCTGCTTCAGGTTGGAGGATGTGGTGAAGCCTTTACTGCACTGGCCACAGGTGTACGGCTTCTCGCGTGTGTGGAGCTCCTGGTGCTTCTTCAGATGCCTCCTGCGTACAAAGCTCTTCCTACACTGGGTGCACTTGTACGGCTTGTCATCCGAGTGCATCTTCATGTGTTCTCTGAGAGAGATGGCCGCCGCGAAGCTCTTGCTACACTCGGAGCACTGATGGGGCTTCTCCGGCATCTGGTGAGACTTGAGGTTGAAGGCGTCGATGACGCCCTTGCCGACCATCTCGACCCAGGTGGGGGCGTACGCCTTTTCTTTCGTGTGGATTTTCATGTGCTGCTTGAGGCTGGCCTCCACGGCGAAGCTCTCGCCACAGTGGACACAGATGTACGGGTTGATGTCCTTGTGGATCTCAAAGTGCTGGTGGAGGTCGGCGATGCTGCCAAAGATCTCGCCGCACTCGTTGCACTCCAGGCCGTGGGTCTCGTGGATCACCATCCCGCTGTCCGACTCCACGATCAGCTGTCCGCCGTGGTCCGACAGAGCCACGTTAGACTCCGTCTTGATCTCGGTCTGTCGTGGTCATGCAGTGCCGGGGTGGAGGCCGTCAAAAGGTTGATCTCCTCTTCGTCAGTGTCTCCTTGGTCAGTCTCCTTCGTGGTCCTCTGCTCCACTTTCTTGGGGATGTCTGTGGGCTGGGTTGGATGGTTCTCCCACGGTTGTTGTCGTCGCCTCTGGTTGTGTCCGCAGCTTCGTGGTTCAGGTCACGCGTCGTCTCACTCGTCCTGTCCTCTCATCAATTCGTGATCTGAGGGTGATAAACACTGCCTTAGAAAACTCCTCACATAAATGATTCAACGCCTTTCTGCTAAAGTGGAAAATCATTTTGGGATTAATTCAATTCATTGTAAATAAAATCACTTAATTGACAATAGGAAATGCAAGCCAATTGCATTAGCAGTGATTCTTTACGTCAAGAAGGTCACATTCACTACAATTTTATCAGATTTTGTATCTAACTAGATCTTACAGCATTAGGCTTTAAATAAAATTTGTAAATGAATGGCCAAAGTTTTGAATCAGATAAAATAGCTCCTTGTCTTCATATTCTGATGGTCTTAAATTGAAGTTGATCTTACCTCAGGCCGCGTACGATGGTGTGCTTCTTCAAGATACTTACCTCGCCATGACTTCTCGGTTGTTCTTCACATCTCAGTGTGGCTCATCATAGCATAGCATGGGGAAAAAACATAAAATCTAGGTAGCCAGTTAATTTTGCATGAAAAACAATCATTTCTTATCATCTAACCCTAACTAACCTTACTGTCATGCATTTGTCCTAATAAACTAATCTACACTGTAGCACTCAACACTTTGATGACCATTGTTACTCAGCTGATAGAGGTGTGCCTTGCCTGATGTCCTGTCGTACAGAACCTGTGAGTCGCTTTGGATAAAAGTGTCAGCTAAATGATCAATGTTGTTGATATCTTGTACATTTAGATAATTGTGCTGCAATTTTGGTGGTTGATAATTTTGCAGTCATGGAAAGTATTAGTTGTTAAAAGAATAGTCTAAGGAAAGTCATGCATGTTATTGGTTATAAACAGAGAATAGAAGGAGGGGATTGTAAGTAGTTGTTTTCATCATTAATCTTTCATCTCGGGCACTTCTCTAATTTCTGTGCCTTTTGAAAAGAGATGATGAAAACGACTGGTTAGTTATTGTTAGTATGGGAGTTAGGTAGATTTTCATAACTGCAAATTCATCATCTGTAACTAATTCATGTTAATTAAGTGGTTCTCTGTTGCCATCCACCGCCAGGTGAGTCCATCAAGTCTGTGGTCACGAGTGCAGGCATGTGCACTGTCTCTCGGTTGACATGCAAATTGTTGGATTTTCTGTCTTTTGTGATACAATTTGGGTGTAGTCATTCACTGTTTTGCATCTCGCCTCAGAGCCAGATCTGTAAATACAAACACATGTTAATTTTCCACTCTTTTCTAAGACCTGGGTGAATCCTCTTTGACTGTCTGTGTGCTCAACAAACATTAGCTAGATCTCATCCATCCCGTTCTTGGATGTAATGATAGTGTTATCATTTATCAATCATATCGCATATGTACACAAGCATCATATGAATGTGGACCCACACATTTTGAATCATGTTTAAAATGTCTTACAATGGAAAGGGCTAGTTATCTTTCATTGGTTCTTTAGATAAACACATTAACTCAAGTGAATATAACCTAAACATCTTACTTTTAAACATGATCTATGTTGTTTGTGCCCAAGTTTTTTCAACATTGAAAGCTTATAAAGTCTAATCTAACGCTGTTTATGTGGACTACAAGGTACGCCCACAGATGTATTATAATTCTGAAACAGACATTGTAATTAGCTTTATGTGACTTATAATGTGTAAATTAAAGCAACATAAACACTCAAGTGATCTGAGATAGTTGTAATTTACTGTAACTGAGATGATAGTTGTGTACCACAAACAGTACTGAATTTGCAAATCTGGTATGTCATAAATGTACAGATGTAGCAGTACTGACTATCTGTATGTCATGTATGTCATAATATGTCCTGATAAATAGAAAATGGGGGACCCTGATGTAAACAAGACTAAAGTCTCTCTCTGGTCTGCATCCCCTTAACAATTGTGTGTATTGAGCTGTACTGTATTGTACCCATTCTGCAATCTGTTAATAAAGTTTTCAATCAATCAATCAAAGCATCTATATTTATGATTTTCATACTCACCGGGGAAAGCTGCAATGTTCGGTTCGTTTCTCCGGTGGTCTGGGATGGTGCAACCTGCATCTCGCCACTGCAACTCAACATTTTCCAATGGCAGCGCGCACATATATATACAAATAAAACATATACTACACGTGGATTTCACGCACCCTTGGCCTTGGGTACATTACACTTTACGTTCGCTTATGGATAGTTTAATATAAAATAATAACTTCACGGCGCGCATAGCGTCACGTCATTGCTCCATGCGACGTTCGTGTGTTCTCATTCGCCTCGGAAATAACGCTTTGCAATTCATACAGTATTTTTTCCACGAGCTCTCAATAGCCTGGAATTCCTATACCAGCGTTTTGTTACCGAATGAACGCGCCTGTGCATATGTGAAACGTAAACAAACTGAAACGATAAAACTATACTTCCCCAAATGGTTGTTCCCGTGGGCCGGTGTTCTGCGGAATCCGGAAATTACTATCCTAGTTTGTTCCCGTGAACTGCACTTCAATGTTATTCTTTGTATAACGGTAACTCGTCTCTCAATGCTCGTCGCGCTATCCGCAGCCGGTTCTTGACTCAATAAAGCAACGCAACGGGTCCTATAATACTTGTGCACATACAAACGAGACTTAAAACAGACACACAAACATTAATACATATAAGTTAACGTGTGTGTATATCTGACTGTATTGGATCGCTGTACGTTTAGTCGACCAACATCTGTTGCGACAAGACATTCATACCCTTGATATATAACTACACATCGTTATTAAAATCATAACGACCGAACCTGACTTCGAAATTTACCAGCGATATATTAGATTATATATACCTTTTAATCATACTCTCGGCCTCTTAACCCGCGACTAACGTCCTGTTTAATGTACTTTCCGCGACTGATGTCCCGTTTAATGTACATTTACGTACTCCCGGGACATCGCGTAATCATGTACTAACTAGGACATCGCGTGATCATCTTCCCGCTATCTGTATTGATCAATTGGTTAATTTAATCCAAAATACATCGTTTTCAGGAAATGGAAGAGATTGTGAGCTTAGTTTGAGGTTGAAACAATGAATATTATGACGCTACTCTGGTAATTTCTAATTATGATTCTATCAGCTTCTCGGTCCTACTTCCCGCCTCTTTGCAAAGGAATCACAGAACGTTTTTAACAGAGTAGCGTTTTCCAAGGATATCACATCATAATAAGCTCACGTATCTATTTTGTTGCCTATATTTTTAGTCTGCATCAGCTAGACTAGGGGTAGCAATCCAACAACCTGTGTGTGCCTTAGTTTTTGGTCGGCTCCGACTCGACCAGGAATAGCACTTCAACCTTTGTGCCTAAACTTTTGGGAATAGCACTATAACCCATCCTCTCAGAACCGCCTGATAAAGGACCCAGGTGCACGCGCGCCCTGGTAACGATTCTCAATACAGATCAGATATATTAATGCACATTATTCTTACTCAGCCATGATCTCAATATTTGACAACATTCTGTAATATTCACCTGGCACAGAGAAAAGCAGGAAGGTTTTAATTCCTTTCCATAAATCTTTTTTTTGGTCGACCAGTCTATATACTCACTTTTCTCTGTATAGATGAAACGATACAGCATGCCGGGAGGACGCAAAAAGTCCGTCACAAGTTCGTAGACGCCAATTGTGGGATATTTGTGGATATCCTGATGAAGAATGTCTCAGTCAACCGAGGCTTGGATAATAACAAGGTTTATTAACCAAACAGATAGAATACATAGAGAGAATGGCTGAGGCTCTCGCCCCAGGTGATCAGCTGAAATTACCCAGGTAAGAAAACTCTATTGTGGTCGGGAGGAGCCCTTTATAGTTCAACAAAGGGGGTGTGTGGTCCCATTTGATAGGTCAGATGGGGGGGAGGGGGTACAGGTTTGGGGGACACAGGGGAGGGGGGTGTCTTATTCCACAGAGAGGGGGGGGGGGCACAGGTAAAGGGAACACAGGGGAGGGGGATATATTTACATGAGGACATATTATACCACAGTAAGTAGGTATGTGTTGGGATCAAAATTCAAAAGCATCAAATATCATCCATCGTTCACCATCACCAAAATGTTGGTTGGTGTTCAATGTATGCAGACGGTGGCTTTGGGTTTGATTGGTTGATCCAAATTCAAAGGGCATCATTACTCTCTTAAGATTTCAGTTGCCATTTAGTATGATCGATGTAGCAATATTACTACTCTTCTTTTCAGCCTTTGCCAACTGCAGACCGTGACACGCTCTCCTGTTGGCTGTCCTACTCACAGGCAGCCTGATGAAGGTGTCTCTGGGTGAGCCGTCCACATAAAGCCTGGCCTGGAAGAACCCTGGGAAGGACGGCTTGTTGCGAAGAGACCGCCAATGTCCTGAACTCTGAAGTCTGAAACACATAGAGGAGTATATACACAGTATATCTTAGATATGAGTGACACTTTTCTTCTCATTACATTCAACCATTACAGATAATGCTTATCCACGTTAAACTGTCCTCTGTAGAGGCAGGCACAAGTCAAACCTTCACCCAAGCACTGTGTTGGCCCTTTTTATCGCACATTTATTTTACCCTCTTGTTATTATGATGAATTACATTTTCTTGGTAGATGTCCTATCACAATGGTTTCAAACCTGCACTGTGTAGTGTGTATACATTTTCAATAAAGAAATATAGCCTCTTTAGCAAGCTAAATCACAAAGTCTGGCTGAATGAAATAAAAATCCTGTTGTCTATGGGAAAATTATCAATGTCCTGTTAAAAAATACAGTACAGCTTAATAGTAAAATATTGCAATACTTGAAAGAAAAAAAGAAACAATTTGAATTCAATACCCTTCTCCTGTGGACCTTACCAGTTTGAGTTTAAAATTCATGTAACGAAACTGACATTTTGTAGCAATTCACAATTCCATACTCAGCAGCTTCCAGCCCTGTAATCTACTCATACTGCTGATGTTTTAAACAGGTTGCAGAGACATCACATTAAAAGGATGGAGAGGTTGTCGTCGTCGTCGTCGTCGTCGTCCCCCCCCCCCCCCCCCATCGTGCTTTCATTGTAATTCCACATTCTGTGGGAAACGGGTAGATAATCAACTGTGCTGTATCAGTGATGACAGCGGCAGAGAACAACAAACGAGGAGGGAGAATTAAAAGGTAAATGAGACTAACCTGTTCACGAAGCCCGGCTTCATGTCCACACTATGAATGATGAAGCTTCGGAGTGGTCTATTGTTCAACTCAATATCCCCGACAAGACCTGGAACAGAAGTCAAAGCCACTTTTAATCTCCCTTGGGGATCTGTCAGATACCGTTTATTAGGTTATTTTATGCTGTATCCCAAAAATAAATCCAATGGTAATACATGATAACTTTTGCATCTACAAAGCTGTTAATTTGTGGAATAATTTGCACCTTTGCGCTGTTGGTCCAGGGTTTTGCCATAATTCACCCTTCCACAGTTCTCCACCAGTAAACCCAAGGTCCTCTCTCCCTTCAGTGGACAGATACATAAAGCATAAGAGAGGTGTTATTGGAAGAGTGTTCCTCCACGAAAACCACAGACAGAAAAGAAGAAAAGTTTGCCTCTCGGCTGAACTGAATCATGTAATTGATCCAGGCCCAATCTTCTCACGCGCCCGAGCCGACTTGTTTTCCAATATAGCGCAGGTGACTGGGAGCAAAGCTGGATACTGAAATTCTGCTTTTGTTAGAAGAAACATTTGCCTGAAGACTCACTGCTGGCTTAATCCTGGCACTTTGGAGCCAAATGCAATTATCAGCATCCCCGGAAGTTTTCACATGTGGGAGGGTGTTAAATATTAACTACTTGACTCGTTTAAATACGCTGACACTGCAGCAGCACACCTCCAGACTGAGGAGTGAGTCTCATGCACACACACAACCGTGTTTTCATGCGTTGTGGGGACATTCACATAGACTTACATTAATTTCCTAGCACCTTACCCTAACCATAACCAACGCATGCCTAACCTGAACCCGTATCCTAACCTTTAACTAACCCTCACCATAACCCCTGAGACTAGAATAGCTCATTTACCTTGTGAGGCCTGGCCCATGTTCCCCACTACTGCCCCCCCCTAAAAAAAAAACAACAACACACGTACCTTCCCATCAAGCAGTGCAAGCTCTGACGTTTTATGATCCAGAACTCCCACAAACTGTCTGTCTACAAACACCTAGACAACAGAGACATTTAGAGAGTTTATCGTAGGGATGGAATCATTTAATCCAACTTCGATTATCCAACGACTCACACAATCATATACATAACATATCATAAAATCTAAACATGTTGACCACGGTTCAGTTTGATACATTTGTATACTTTTTTTTTTATAAAGGTATGGATTGATTACATGTTATACCCCTCAGCCATCTCACATAATAACCAGAGAATTGTGTCTGTTGCTAATGTGATGCACCATCATTGACATAATGTGAGTGATAAGTAAGATGTTCCTTTATTGATCCCCTTGGGGAAATTCAGGATCTGTCAATAACTGTCTGTCCTCTGTCTGACATCTGTCCCTGATGCTGTTCCTGTCAGTCTGTCTATTTGTCTGTCTATTTGTCTGTCTGTCTGTCTGTCTATTTGTCTGTCTATTTGTCTGTCTGTCTGTCTGTCTGTCTGTCTGTCTATTTGTCTGTCTGTCTGTCTGTCTGTCTGTCTGTCTGTCTGTCTGTCTGTCTGTCTGTCTGTCTGTCTGTCTGTCTGTCTGTCTGTCTGTCTATCTATCCGTCTGTGTGTCTGTCTGTTTGTCTGCCTGTCTGCCAGTGTATCCTCACCAAAGAGCCTATATAAGAAGATAAGATCAGAATTGTTAGCATTAGCCGAAAATCATTGTCAAGGTAATCACACAATGAATTATGGGATAGGAGTTGGGAAGGAGTGCTAAACCAGGTCCAACTGAAATAAATAAAGGGGCTCAGATTGGGCAGTTGTTTGAGGGTCACCTCAGTGATTCAAAATCCACTTTGGTAGTTTTTCTTCTTGGTGCTAAAATAACAAACTTCCTCTCCACAACATGTGATTTGGGAGCCAAATGAATAAGCATGCCCACTTTGTTCAGGCTTTGTTGTCCTCTGATTAGCATACTCTTTGCTAAGCTAGTGTAACCCAATGGTGTTGCATTGATCCACATTGACCACTGCTATGCCGACACATCTCCTTCTGTTATAATCACCCCTGGTCCCTCACCAAGGCTCTATCCCTGACATTGTTCCTGGAGTTGAGGGTTCCTCCACTAGTGACGGTGGTCTCATACAGCGTGTAGCCATACGACTGGCCGTTGTTGCTGTTGACAGGAAGATTCTCCATGTTCACCGGCATCTCTGACCTATAAGGCTGCAGGGTTCAAAACAGGAAGACATCATCCATCCATCCATCCATCCATACAGTGTAATGTAGTGCTTAAAAGGTACATTTACATTTAGTCATTTAGTGTTTCTCAACTGGTGGGTCGCGACCCAAAAGTGGGTCGCGGAGCCATTTAGAGTGGGTCGCGGATGTGTGTGTAAAAAAATGTATTAAAATAATTATTTTTTTTTGCTCTACCTATCTTTGTGAAAGTGGCTTCTCAGCTCTGGTCCAGCTGAAGACAACGCAGAGGAACAGATTGGACATTGAGCACGACCTCAGAGTTGCTTTGTCTACCATCACCCCAGACTTTGACACTCTTGTCAGGAGCAAACAACATCCCCAGTTATCCCATTAGTTCCCTGTGTGAGATCCGACTTGTTTTTCATATGTGTATATAATGTGAATATCTGTAGATGATAGCAGACATCTACTCTGACACTCAGGTTTTATGATTAACACAGAGACAGCTTCCATGTAGTGTGGGTTAGACTCTCCAGACAGAGACAGGGTGAGTGAGAGATAGAGCCAAGGTCACCAGCGGGAGAGCAGGCCGCTGGTAGGGGGAGATTTGGGTCAGGGGTGTCAACACCATTGCTATGGTAACAGTTAAGAGAGAGAGAGAGAGATGTTGCTATGGCTAACAGCCGTTGCTAGGGAAATACACTTGTATAGCTGGGGGTGTCTTCCGGATTGAGTCAGACTAGGAAACGAAGCTGACGCGTAGAGACGTTGACAGAGAGACAGAGCAATAGCTGGAGGGGGTGGAGGGGCCTCCCCTCCCCCCTCATTAGCCTCGAGGTAGCTAGCTACGGCTAACAGGGAAGGCTTTTGGCTAACCACTAGGCCTCAACCATCTTCGAACTGATAGCAGGAGAGACCGGTAGATTTAAGGAATTCAATAGACCTTCAAAGACATTTCAGAACTGTTTTCCATCTGGTACAGAAGCTATGTTTATGGAAATAAACATCAACATCAAGGAAAGGTATCACGTTTCCAATGTGTCGTTTTCAGTCGGATGCAGTAACGATGCAGAGAGAGGGTATCAGTCAGTACGATGAGTAAGCGATAAACAAGACGCAGACATCACGGGAAACACAGAGAGATTACTGGCTGAGAACCCGATTATCTAACACCTGGGATGTTAAGCTAAGAAGCATATATTATTTATTATTATTATAATTTTATTTCATTGGGTTTTTAGCCCTAGTTGCGCTTTTGTTGCATCCCCAGTAGGGATGTCGGATATTATCGGCCTACCGATATTATCGGCCGATATTGGCATTAAAATGTGATATCGGAAAATATCGGTATCGGTTTTCATTTCTATAACCTTTATTTACCCAGGCAAGCAAGTAAAAACAAATTCTGATTTTATTTATTGTCAAAAGTATGCATAATGTTGTGTTAATTCCACAATAAGAGATATGTAATGTTAACACTTTGGGTGCCGGCCAAAAATCCGGAAAATGACTGTGGGTTGCCAGGATTCCTGGACGATTCTAGCATATCTCATGATCTTAGCGGAGCTATTTCTATATTTTATATTATAACTATGGGGAAATGGTTGGGCTCATTTGAAGACGACAAGTTGATGTACACAATGCAAAAAACCGTTTGTTTCTGCATGTCTTCGTTCGTTCACAATTACAAGTTAAAAAACGTCAACAAAAGATAAAAGTGGAGGTAAATTATTTAGAACAGAAGTTACAGGCACTTTTATGAAAGGTGTGCCGGCGGGGTGATAATAGGTACTGAACGTGTTATAAAGCAATTTAGACTGGGATGGATGGATGGATGGTTTGATTGATTGATTGTTTGACAGATTGTTTTATTGGTTTGATTGATAGAATGTTTTATTGTTTTGTTGATAGTTTGATTCATAGATTGATTTGTTTGATTGATTACTTTGTTGGTCATTTGATTGATAGAATGTTTGATTGTTTTGTTGATAGTTTGCTTGATAGAATGTTTGATTGTTTTGTTGATAGTTTGCTTGATAGAATGTTTGATTGTTTTGTTGATAGTTTGATTCATAGATTGATTTGTTTGATTGATTGATTACTTTGCTGGTCAACATTATTATAAAATACAGAATACTTTACAATGCAAAAAACTTGAAACTTTGATGCCATGAAATTTTTTATTGTAAAATATGTTCAATAAACTGGGTGACAAGTCATCAGTACCAACCATTGTTGCTGTGCATTATATGCTGGTAACATTCACAGTATAGGATTATGGTAATTTACCAAGACAATACCTTATAAAAAGTGAACACTGGAGGATAATCAACCATTGTTTCAGTGCATTTAGGAGTTTGTTGGTAACATTCACAGTATAGGATTATGGTAATTTACCAATACAATACCTTATAAAAAGTGAACACTGGAGGATAATCAACCATTGTTTCAGTGCATTTAGGAGTTTGTTGGTAACATTCACAGTATAGGATTATGGTAATTTACCAAGACAATACCTTATAAAAAGTGAACACTGTGATGATAACCAACCATTGTTTCAGTGCATTTAGGAGTTTGTTGGTAACATTCACAGTATAGGATTATGGTAATTTACCAAGACAATACCTTATAAAAAGTGAACACTGGAGGATAATCAACCATTGTTTCAGTGCATTTAGGAGTTTGTTGGTAACATTCACAGTATAGGATTATGGTAATTTACCAAGACAATACCTTATAAAAAGTGAACACTGGAGGATAATCAACCATTGTTTCAGTGCATTTAGGAGTTTGTTGGTAACATTCACAGTATAGGATTATGGTAATTTACCAAGACAATACCTTATAAAAAGTGAACACTGGAGGATAATCAACCATTGTTTCAGTGCATTTAGGAGTTTGTTGGTAACATTCACAGTATAGGATTATGGTAATTTACCAAGACAATACCTTATAAAAAGTGAACACTGGCTGATGATAACCAACCATTGTGTCAGTGCATTTAGGAGTTTGTTGGTAACATTCACAGTATAGGATTATGGTAATTTACCAAGACAATACCTTATAAAAAGTGAACACTGGAGGATAATCAACCATTGTTTCAGTGCATTTAGGAGTTTGTTGGTAACATTCACAGTATAGGATTATGGTAATTTACCAAGACAATACCTTATAAAAAGTGAACACTGGAGGATAATCAACCATTGTTTCAGTGCATTTAGGAGTTTGTTGGTAACATTCACAGTATAGGATTATGGTAATTTACCAATACAATACCTTATAAAAAGTGAACACTGGAGGATAATCAACCATTGTTTCAGTGCATTTAGGAGTTTGTTGGTAACATTCACAGTATAGGATTATGGTAATTTACCAAGACAATACCTTATAAAAAGTGAACACTGTGATGATAACCAACCATTGTTTCAGTGCATTTAGGAGTTTGTTGGTAACATTCACAGTATAGGATTATGGTAATTTACCAAGACAATACCTTATAAAAAGTGAACACTGGAGGATAATCAACCATTGTTTCAGTGCATTTAGGAGTTTGTTGGTAACATTCACAGTATAGGATTATGGTAATTTACCAAGACAATACCTTATAAAAAGTGAACACTGGAGGATAATCAACCATTGTTTCAGTGCATTTAGGAGTTTGTTGGTAACATTCACAGTATAGGATTATGGTAATTTACCAATACAATACTTTATAAAAAGTGAACACTGGAGGATAATCAACCATTGTTTCAGTGCATTTAGGAGTTTGTTGGTAACATTCACAGTATAGGATTATGGTAATTTACCAAGACAATACCTTATAAAAAGTGAACACTGGCTGATGATAACCAACCATTGTGTCAGTGCATTTAGGAGTTTGTTGGTAACATTCACAGTATAGGATTATGGTAATTTACAAAGACAATACCTTATAAAAAGTGAACACTGGAGGATAACCAACCATTGTTTCAGTGCATTTAGAAGTTTGCTGGTAACATTCACGTCACATGAACTACAGGGCATATCTTACTTGGTCTCTCGCATCGATGACTGCATTGTCCATTGATAAATGGATGAAGCGCCAGATGATCTGTGGACCAAAAAATATCCAATACATGCTTCCAAAGTATATAAATAATAGGCCAATGGACTGCATTAGAAAAGTGTGGTATGTTACCTACAGTATATACTTTTTTAAACTGGGTGACTGTCAGCAACCATTGGTTCTGTGCAAACGGTAAAAATGAGGGGGGAAAAAGCTAAATAAAAAAAAACTATATACACACACAATGCAAATTATGAATGGAGTCGATACAGCTAGATCGCTAACATAACGTCTCATCTGCAAGTGGTCCAAACATGCCTATGCAATATCGACAACCGTGGCCCAAATACATGTGTTCAACGCATTTGTCTTGTACAGAAAACAGTGCAACTACCCATACACTATACTATACTATACTATACTACAATATACTATACTATACTATACTATACTACACTATACTATACTACACTCAGCTAGCTATACTATGTACCGGTACACATGGTTCTGTCTGTATCACACAATGATGGATTATTTAGAAGTAATCTGTACTTCTGTGTGCCGGATTATTTAGAAGTAGTCTGTACTTCTGTATGACAACTAATAAAGAAACTATTTAGAGAAATCCCTCTTTGTGTGGTACAGAGCGAAGCATTTGTCACGATGCAGGGGGACTTTGCACGATGTGCAAAAATATCTGGTCTCACTCCTGATGCCACGCCTACTGCAGACACGACATTTCCTACACGGTAGCTTTCTCTTCGGGGTGGCTTTGTATGCAACCATTACATGCTTCACAAAGCCACCCACTAATCTGCTCTGCGGGTCCCCCAGTGGGGCCCTAGGGTCGACACGCCCCACCTGCTCAGCCCCTGCCTCCTCCTCATCCCCACCCCCTGCCTCCTCCCCTGCCTCCTCCCCTGCCTCCGCCTCCGCCTCCATCTCCGCTGTCACCCCAGGAATCTTCTTCTCCTTACCGTCTGTGTAGGTCCGCGCCACAGCCCTGGTGAACCGGAAGAGGTTGGAGTAATGCCCTTGTGGGTGCTTTTTTTTGTACAAGACAAAAGCGTTGAAGATACATATTTGGATCAGATACATCACAAACTTTTTGGTCCACTTTCCAGTCTTACGTGTAACCGGATAGTACGATATATTCTGATCCAGCTGATCGACGCCGTTCATGAATTTATTGTACTCCAGGATTGATGATGGCTTGAGCATCTCCACCCTCAGCGCTTTGCCCTTCTTCTGCTTCTTCCACACCATCGCCTTTTCCATGGTGTCCTCGTGGAAGCTGCTGATGGTCTTCACGATTCTCTTATCGCGCCATGCCACGATCAGGACCTCCTTGTTGTTGACCGCAATGCGCTCCCCCACACCGATGTCACGTTTGGTAATGTTCTTGATGATGGCTGGCTCGCCCCGGTGCTTCCTGAGGGTACCACAGACGTCGGTCCTCAACTGTCGGAGCCTGGCGGACATACGTACCGAGTTGTAGAAGTTGTCCATGAAGAGCGTATAGCCGGCCCCAGACAGACGTCCAAGCAGACCGACGACGTGTCCCCCAGGAGCGAGCCTTCCCGACAATATGGCTTAAATGAAAAGCAATATCCTGTGCGTGATTCGCACAGGAAGTAGGACTTGATGCCATAGCGGGTGGGCTTGTTGGGGTTGTAGACCCGGAAGGTCAGGCGGCCTCGCCATGCCATCACCCCCTCGTCAATGGCGAGCTCGCGTTCAGGCTGGTACAGCTCCTTGCACCTCGCGTTTACATGGTCGACTACAGGGCGTACTTTGCACAATTTGTCTCTAACCTCCAGGGAAGTATTGTCCGCAAAGTGGAGGAATCGCCAGATCAATTGGAACCTGTTGCGTGGCATGGTATCAGAGTAGTACGGTGTGTACATCATGTCGTCAGTGGTCCACATCTGGTCCACGCGAGGCTTCCGCAGGACACTGCTAAGGAAATGGAGTCCGAGGAACTTCTTCAGCTCCTTCAATGTGAGGGGCTTCCAAAGCAGTGCCCTGCTACTGGTTAGCGTGGGGTCCAGCCGGGCAATGGACTGCTCAGCGTAGAGGTTGGACTGGGCAACAATAGAGTTCAGAAAAGCATCTGTCAGGAACAGATCCATCCATTTCGCAGGCCGGTAAGATCTGAGTGCCTTGGCGTCCTGGAGCAACCCCGGTTGGGCTGTGAAGGGGATCCTTTGAGGCACCCAGCCCTCATGAGACCAGGCATTCTCCTCTTCCTGGCGGATCGCAGCCCTGCTCTTCGCTCCTCCACGACCTGTCAATTATACAAATATACTATAACACCCCTACTGTAGACATTCATATGCCACGTAGTTACAAACTGTGTGAGTGAATGAGTGAGTGTGTGTGGGGTTCAGATGTCAGAGCTGGACGTGGTGTGGGGGTCAGAGGTCAGAGCTGGAAGTGGTGTGCAGAGTGAGGCCAACTTACCGCTCTTAGATGTGCGTTTCCGCCCTGCAACGGGTTCCGGCATGTCCAGACTAGCATCCAGTTCTAGAATCACATGATGTAATACATTACACTAGGGCAACGCATTGTCATTGTATTTACCACCATCACCACCAGACCAGGCCCTGCAGCAGCCAGTCACCACCAGGCCCAGGCCCTGCAGCAGCCAGTCACCACCAGGCCCAGGCCCTGCAGCAGCCAGTCACCACCAGGCCCAGGCCCTGCAGCAGCCAGTCACCACCAGGCCCAGGCTCTAGCAGCAGCCAGTCACCACCAGGCCCAGGCTCTAGCAGCAGCCAGCTACCACCAGGCCCAGGCTCTAGCAGCAGCCAGTCACCACCATGTACAATTACCTGCAGGAGTAGAATGTGATCCTATGTCGTTGCCAGTCTCAGCGTCACTATCTGCAGGGTCTGCGCCAGAATCTGAATTGGATTAAATTCATTCAGTAAGTAAGTCTCACAAAACACAATAGTAATACATTTACACATACATAAATGTAGTTAGTACATACCCAAGCATGTTGGTGTATTGGCCCCGGATTCGGTTTCGGAGTGTTCTGCTGTGTGAACACAAAATAAATCAGCGGCCATCAAAGCATGTACATGTGTGTGTGTTGTAATCAATGGAATTTTACATATGCTACACAACCATGCATTTAAATATAGGCCTCGCCATGTGCCCATGCCATTGTGTATGTGTGTGCTGTAATCAATGGAATTTGCATATAGAGGCCTCACCATGTACTGCGAAGTTCAAAGGTGTTGGAGAGGATGCATGTCTTTTGATCTTGTGTGTGTGTGTGTGTGTACACACACTGCACACACACACACACACATACACACACACATCAAATGGCATGGGGTGAGGCATCTACACACACACACACACACACATCCATGTAACTAAATGTAGTGGCCTGTACATGCCTACTATATCCTATATCATTCAACTATCGATTTGAACATGCACAAAACAATATTCACATTGCAACATACCAATTACCACGTCGACCACCACCACCACGTCGTATCATGCCCAGCATGCAACTATTATCACTTACATGATAGCTACACACTTCAAAGAGCCACTTCAAAGGGCGTGCACATGCACACACACACACACGCACACAAGACAACCTAACTGTAGCACATGGTAGCGTGGCCTGTACTACATGCCTACTATATCCTATATCATTCAACTATCGATTTGAACATGCACAAAACAATATTCACATTGCAACATACCAATTACCACGTCGACCACCACCACCACGTCGTATCATGCCCAGCATGCAACTATTATCACTTACATGATAGCTACACACTTCAAAGAGCCACTTCAAAGGGCGTGCACATGCACACACACACACACGCACACAAGACAACCTAACTGTAGCACATGGTAGCGTGGCCTGTACTACATGCCTACTATATCCTATATCATTCAACTATCGATTTGAACATGCACAAAACAATATTCACATTGCAACATACCAATTACCACGTCGACCACCACCACCACGTCGTATCATGCCCAGCATGCAACTATTATCACTTACATGATAGCTACACACTTCAAAGAGCCACTTCAAAGGGCGTGCACATGCACACACACACACACGCACACAAGACAACCTAACTGTAGCACATGGTCGCGTGGCCTGTACTACATGCCTACTATATCCTATATCATTCAACTATCGATTTGAACATGCACAAAACAATATTCACATTGCATTAGTAAACATGACGTACCGTTGCCCCGTCGACCACCACCGTGTCCGACTCCCACGTCTGAATCGTGCGATGAATCAGACTCATACCTCCGACCCAAGCCGAGATCATCGTCAGATGATTCCGGAGCTAGAATATAATAAATGCATATCAGCGTTAGGTTTGGCAAACTAACGTTACATAGTCACAGAATAAGCGGTAGGTAAATCATCAAATACACGTTTCACACACACACAATCACATGCATATCGCCGGCGTTGGTTTGTCGAACTAACGTTACATAGTCACAGTATGTAAATCATCAAATACACGTTTCACACACACACACAATCACATGCATATCGCCGTTGGTTTGTCGAACTAACGTTACATAGTCACAGTATGTAAATCATCAAATACACGTTTCACACACACACATATATATATATATATATAAGACCGTGTAATTACCTGGTGGTTCCCAATCGGCGCTCCCATCAGATTCGTGGGCGGTCGAATCGCTGTCCCCTGACTCGCATGAAGAAGCTATGACCACAGCGGCAGCCTTCCTCTTCCTCGAACTGCGTCGGGTAGAGCCGCTCCCGGTCCCGGGGCGAGACGCGTTACTGGGCCCAGCAACGGTCTCACGGCTCTCTCCGATCGGAGCTACCAAAGACGTTGGTGCTGTTGGTGCTGCTGCTGCTTGAACAACCGCGGGTCCAAACGCCAGCTTCGTCTGAACAAAGCGACCCGCCGCCGGATTGTCCCCTCGCTTTCCTACACTACGTCTCTTCATACTGATCTAATAATCTAAATGAAACTACTAACTGATCAAACTACTATTACTACTACTGAAATATACTACCTAGACTACACACTAATCCCTCGAATAGTACTACTACTTAGCACGACTAAGTACTTTCTAAAGCACAGCTGAAACCTTACAATTAGTCTGATACTACCACTATACTGTATAACACTATAAATATAGACTATAGGCTGATCTCAATTCAAATATCTCTCTCAATCTCTCTCTCTCTCTCTATCGCTCTATCTATCTCTCTCTCTCTCTCTCCTCCAAAACCTCGTAGATTCTGGGATCGCGCTAACGTTTTATACCTGTGGTTACATTGGCCAGGTATGCTGGCCAATCAAATGCCAGATTCATTGTGGGGTACAATATTCCCCCTATTGTGATAGTGTTAGAAAATAGGGGGACACTGCCACCTAGTGAAATTTGAGAGGAAATGCAGTTTCCGGTTAAAATTTTCTTCCAAAAGCTCGGCGGTGAAGTTCAGACGGGGAAAATCGAAAAAAGATGTAAACAGATCAAAGACGCTGTACAGCGTCCTCGGCACCTTGAGCATGGCCGGGAAAGACGCTGTAAAGCGTTTCCCGGCACCCAAAGTGTTAATTACCTGAAATTATTCCGTTTTTTGGAGGGGGAAACCCTGCATATATCGGTATCGGTTGATATCGGTATCGGAAATTAAGAGTTGGACAATATCGGCATATCGGTATCGGTAAAAAAGCCAATATCGAGCATCCCTAATCCCCAGTTATCCCATTAGTTCCTCAAACTTAGGTCTGTTATGTTAAATTAGGAAATCTGCTAAGAAGCATATATTATTTATTATTATTTTATTTCATTGGGTTTTTAGCCCTAGTTGCACTTTTGTTGTAGTTTTTTGTGTTTATTTCATGTTTTTAACAGTGCATGAAAGATTGTGTATTACTGCACAAAAAAAAAGTGAAATAAATCATAGTGGTTCAAAAATGTGGGTCGCGACTTAATGACTAAGGAAAATGTTGGGTCCCGAGGCTAGACCAGTTGAGAACCACTGATTTAGCTGATGCTTTTATCCAAAGCGACTTACAGGTCAGCAGGAAGGGTACAGCTAAGGGTAAGTAACATTGTTCATCAAACAGTGTCGAACTTGAGTGCTACAGACTTGAGTGCATATTAGCAGAGTGCATACTACTACAAGACAAAGGTTAGTATATATATAATTTTTTTCATTTCAGAAGTAATATCGTCAAACAGCGACGTCTGGGGAAAAGAGCACTGCTTGGTATCGCACTTTGTTTAAATGTTTAGTTTTGTTCTGATGTATGGACTGGAGTTTAGTAAGTTATTATAGTGTCTCCAGAGCTCTCTTGGCAGAGCCTGAGGTGTGGTCAGCAATAGACCTATCTCAAACCCTGCCCTCTTTTCTTGATCCTCCAATCACAACTGTCGCTTACCTCGGACAAACTTGGTTTGTCCGAGGTAAGCGACAGTTGTGATTGGAGGATCAAGAAAAGAGGGCAGGGTTTGAGATAGGTCTATTGCAACCCCTCCTCTAACCCGACGTAACTCCAACCCACACATCAGACTAAAGCAAAAAAATATATACAAAATGCAATAACCAGTGGGGCTCTTTCACCTAGGGGTCGTTGTTTGACTGCATTAATGATTCTACCTTCAAATAAAACATAGGGCTGGGAGGTATACCGTCATGGATCCATGAAAATATATAGATTTTTACTACACAGTCAAAATTGCACATCTTTTTTTAAGTCACTCTAAAAGAGTGTGCTTACAGCAGTGCTATAATGAATTTAGGATACATTTTTCATTAAAATATGCCTTTTGAAAAAGCACCATTCCAATTATATTATTATTACAAAAAAATTCAAAACATACATCAAAATGATGTCAAATTATCAAATCACTGTCATTTGCATGGGGAAAAAACAAATACCATAAAATATTATATTGTTAAAAATAAGAAATATATTGTGATCTCTGGGGGGGGGGGGGGCAATTCAGGATTCCCAGTTCAATTCTGGTCTGTCGACGTGTCCTTAAGCAAGACACTTAACCCCTGACTGCTCCCAATGAGCAGGTTGGCACCTTGCATGGTTGCCTCTGCCGTTGGTGTGTGAATGTGTGAGTGAATGGGTGAATGTGATGCATAAGTTGTAAAGCACTTTGAATAAAAGCGCTTTGAATAAAAGCACTATGCAGTCCATTTAGCATTTATATCATATTTGGGCCATATCACCCAGCCCTATCACACACATCACCTCTTCATCAACCAGTATCACATTCTAAACCACCTCTTCATCAACCAGCATCACCTTCTAAACCACCTCTTCATCAACCAGCATCACCTTCTAAACCACCTCTTCATCAACCAGCATCACCTTCTAAACCACCTCTTCATCAACCAGCATCACCTTCTAAACCACCTCTTCATCAACCAGCATCACCTTCTAAACCACCTCTTCATCAACCAGCATCACCTTCTAAACCACCTCTTCATCAACCAGCATCACCTTAATCTAAACCACCTCTTCATCAACCAGCATCACGTTCTAAACCACCTCTTCATCAACCAGCATCACGTTCTAAACCACCTCTTCATCAACCAGCATCACCTTCTAAACCACCTCTTCATCAACCAGCATCACCTTCTAAACCACCTCTTCATCAACCAGCATCACGTTCTAAACCACCTCTTCATCAACCAGCATCACCTTCTAAACCACCTCTTCATCAACCAGCATCACCTTCTAAACCACCTCTTCATCAACCAGCATCACGTTCTAAACCACCTCTTCATCAACCAGCATCACCTTCTAAACCACCTCTTCATCAACCAGCATCACCTTCTAAACCACCTCTTCATCAACCAGCATCACCTTCTAAACCACCTCTTCATCAACCAGCATCACGTTCTAAACCACCTCTTCATCAACCAGCATCACGTTCTAAACCACCTCTTCATCAACCAGCATCACCTTCTAAACCACCTCTTCATCAACCAGCATCACGTTCTAAACCACCTCTTCATCAACCAGCATCACGTTCTAAACCACCTCTTCATCAACCAGCATCACCTTCTAAACCACCTCTTCATCAACCAGCATCACCTTCTAAACCACCTCTTCATCAACCAGCATCACGTTCTAAACCACCTCTTCATCAACCAGCATCACCTTCTAAACCACCTCTTCATCAACCAGCATCACGTTCTAAACCACCTCTTCATCAACCAGCATCACGTTCTAAACCACCTCTTCATCAACCAGCATCACCTTCTAAACCACCTCTTCATCAACCAGCATCACGTTCTAAACCACCTCTTCATCAACCAGCATCACGTTCTAAACTACCTCTTCATCAACCAGCATCACGTTCTAAACCACCTCTTCATCAACCAGCATCACGTTCTAAACCACCTCTTCATCAACCAGCATCACGTTCTAAACCACCTCTTCATCAACCAGCATCACGTTCTAAACCACCTCTTCATCAACCAGCATCACCTTCTAAACCACCTCTTCATCAACCAGCATCACGTTCTAAACCACCTCTTCATCAACCAGCATCACGTTCTAAACTACCTCTTCATCAACCAGCATCACGTTCTAAACCACCTCTTCATCAACCAGCATCACGTTCTAAACCACCTCTTCATCAACCAGCATCACGTTCTAAACCACCTCTTCATCAACCAGCATCACCTTCTAAACCACCTCTTCATCAACCAGCATCACGTTCTAAACTACCTCTTCATCAACCAGCATCACGTTCTAAACCACCTCTTCATCAACCAGCATCACCTTCTAAACCACCTCTTCATCAACCAGCATCACGTTCTAAACCACCTCTTCATCAACCAGCATCACGTTCTAAACCACCTCTTCATCAACCAGCATCACGTTCTAAACCACCTCTTCATCAACCAGCATCACCTTCTAAACCACCTCTTCATCAACCAGCATCACGTTCTAAACCACCTCTTCATCAACCAGCATCACGTTCTAAACCACCTCTTCATCAACCAGCATCACCTTCTAAACCACCTCTTCATCAACCAGCATCACCTTCTAAACCACCTCTTCATCAACCAGCATCACGTTCTAAACCACCTCTTCATCAACCAGCATCACGTTCTAAACCACCTCTTCATCAACCAGCATCACGTTCTAAACCACCTCTTCATCAACCAGCATCACCTTCTAAACCACCTCTTCATCAACCAGCATCACGTTCTAAACCACCTCTTCATCAACCAGCATCACATTCTAAACCACCTCTTCATCAACCAGCATCACGTTCTAAACCACCTCTTCATCAACCAGCATCACGTTCTAAACCACCTCTTCATCAACCAGCATCACATTCTAAACCACCTCTTCATCAACCAGCATCACGTTCTAAACCACCTCTTCATCAACCAGCATCACGTTCTAAACCACCTCTTCATCAACCAGCATCACCTTCTAAACCACCTCTTCATCAACCAGCATCACGTTCTAAACCACCTCTTCATCAACCAGCATCACGTTCTAAACCACCTCTTCATCAACCAGCATCACCTTCTAAACCACCTCTTCATCAACCAGCATCACATTCTAAACCACCTCTTCATCAACCAGCATCACCTTCTAAACCACCTCTTCATCAACCAGCATCACGTTCTAAACCACCTCTTCATCAACCAGCATCACGTTCTAAACCACCTCTTCATCAACCAGCATCACCTTCTAAACCACCTCTTCATCAACCAGCATCACGTTCGAATCCAGATGCAGCTTCCTGTGGGTTAATTTTAGGGGTGTAACAGTACAAAAAAAACACGGTTCGGTACGTGTTTTTGGTACAGTGGGATGTTCCACTCAGGGGTGATGTAGTGTGCAGTTACTGTTAACCCTTTCACTGCCGCACCACCAAACGGTTAACCTTTTCACTGCGACAATACACAGAAGGTTAACCCTTTCACTGCCACACGACAGCCGGTTAACACGGCGACCGTCGGTTGTGTGATAGTAAAGGGTTAACCTTCTCTCGTGTGGCAGTGAAAGGGTTAAGTAGGGCTGCCAACGAATATTCTATATTGAAATTAATAATCAACTTAAAACAAATATATATATTAGATTATGAAAAAAAACAGCCCCCGGTGGGCGTGGGCCTGAATGCGCTGCATGACGGATAGGTGACATGCGACTTCATTGAGCTGAAGAACATGCCAGTAGTAACAAATTAACAACAACAACAACAACAACAACAACAACAACAACAACAACAACAACAACAACAACAACAACAACAACAACAACAACAACAACAACAACAACAACCACGACCATCGGTCGCGAAGACAGTGATTTGCACTCCGATTGGTTGGAAATACTTCAGATTTTTATTAACTTGTGGAACCTCGAGACAGTTTTATGCTAAACAACTGGCCTACCTTTTTTTTTTTAATGCTAACGCTATTTTGCGAGTTCTAGCATCAAGTATGTACGTAGCCTACTTTTCAGTTTTTAGCACTTTATTGTAAATCATCCCTCAGGCATCCCTCAGGGTAAAACGTTTATTGAATAGAGAAAGAAGCGTCATGCAGGTCCCTAATGGTTTCCTGACTATTTCCCGTTTCATGCCAATGAAAAGATATCGCTTCATGTTTATCACACCTTGTTCGGAGGCGTGTTGCTGTGTATGAATGTCCGGTCTATATGCTGTAAACCAGGGGTGGCCAACCCGCGGCTCGCGAGCCGCATGCAGCTCTTTGCCCGCCAATGTGTGGCTCCTCCCTCCATTGAATTTTTTTTTCTTTTTTTGTTGTTGTCATTCATTCCATAAGACGTAGAATAAACAATTACAGACTTTCTTTTTAAATGGTTCATTTGTATGTTCTTGGTATCTGATTCTAGGGACATCTATGGATCTCAGGGAATGTATTCCCAGTGTCAGAAATATTGTGTATGTTACTAGGCTTGAGTAAATTGTAATGAACCAAAGGAGAATATCAATTCAATTATATATATATTTTTTTTATCTTTGACTGTGACTAACACCATGCTAAAATTGACCAGACCTGAAAAATCTAAGCAAATTAATAAAGGGAAGATGATTAAACAGAAGGTTTTGTAGATACAGTACTGAATTCTGCCATCCGGACACATTTGAAATATGATTATAGAATATATCAGGCCTATAAATTACCTTATTATGGCCAAGTCGCACATCTATGGATCGGGCCAAATCTCCCCATTCCAATGGCAGAATTCAATCTGGATTTAGTATCACCAGGTGTGATTCACAAGTACAGTTAGGGTGTTTTCACACCTGTAGTTCGTTTGCTTTGTTCCGATTCAGGGAGACACAGGGACTATAATGATACAATGTTGCACTTGTCCTTTAGTTCGTTTGTGTTCACACGGCTGTGTTAACACTTTGGGTGCCGGCCAAAAATCCGGAAAATGACTGTGGGTTGCCAGGATTCCTGGACGATTCTAGCATATCTCATGATCTTAGCGGAGCTATTTCTATATTTTATATTATAACTATGGGGAAATGGTTGGGCTCATTTGAAGACGACAAGTTGATGTACACAATGCAAAAAACCGTTTGTTTCTGCATGTCTTCGTTCGTTCACAATTACAAGTTAAAAAACGTCAACAAAAGATAAAAGTGGAGGTAAATTATTTAGAACAGAAGTTACAGGCACTTTTATGAAAGGTGTGCCGGCGGGGTGATAATAGGTACTGAACGTGTTATAAAGCAATTTAGACTGGGATGGATGGATGGATGGTTTGATTGATTGATTGTTTGACAGATTGTTTTATTGGTTTGATTGATAGAATGTTTTATTGTTTTGTTGATAGTTTGATTCATAGATTGATTTGTTTGATTGATTGATTACTTTGTTGGTCATTTGATTGATAGAATGTTTGATTGTTTTGTTGATAGTTTGATTCATAGATTGATTTGTTTGATTGATTGATTACTTTGTTGGTCATTTGATTGATAGAATGTTTGATTGTTTTGTTGATAGTTTGATTCATAGATTGATTTGTTTGATTGATTGATTACTTTGTTGGTCATTTGATTGATAGAATGTTTGATTGTTTTGTTGATAGTTTGCTTGATAGAATGTTTGATTGTTTTGTTGATAGTTTGATTCATAGATTGATTTGTTTGATTGATTGATTACTTTGTTGGTAATTTGCTTGATAGAATGTTTGATTGTTTTGTTGATAGTTTGATTCATAGATTGATTGGTTTGATTGATTGATTACTTTGTTGGTCATTTGATTGATAGAATGTTTGATTGTTTTGTTGATAGTTTGATTCATAGATTGATTTGTTTGATTGATTGATTACTTTGTTGGTCATTTGATTGATAGAATGTTTGATTGTTTTGTTGATAGTTTGCTTGATAGAATGTTTGATTGTTTTGTTGATAGTTTGATTCATAGATTGATTGGTTTGATTGATTGATTACTTTGTTGGTCATTTGATTGATAGAATGTTTGATTGTTTTGTTGATAGTTTGATTCATAGATTGATTGGTTTGATTGATTGATTACTTTGTTGGTCATTTGATTGATAGAATGTTTGATTGTTTTGTTGATAGTTTGATTCATAGATTGATTTGTTTGATTGATTGATTACTTTGTTGGTCATTTGATTGATAGAATGTTTGATTGTTTTGTTGGTAATTTGCTTGATAGAATGTTTTATTGTTTTGTTGATAGTTTGATTCATAGATTGATTGGTTTGATTGATTGATTACTTTGTTGGTCATTTGATTGATAGAATGTTTGATTGTTTTGTTGATAGTTTGATTCATAGATTGATTTGTTTGATTGATTACTTTGTTGGTCATTTGCTTGATAGAATGTTTGATTGTTTTGTTGATAGTTTGATTCATAGATTGATTTGTTTGATTGATTGATTACTTTGTTGGTCATTTGATTGATATGCCTGGCGCTAATGAACAAGTAAGTTTTATAACTACTGGTGTAGGTCCAGACAACATTATTATAAAATACAGAATACTTTACAATGCAAAAAACTTGAAACTTTGATGCCATGAACATTTTTATTGTAAAATATGTTCAATAAACTGGGTGACAAGTCATCAGTACCAACCATTGTTGCTGTGCATTATATGCTGGTAACATTCACAGTATAGGATTATGGTAATTTACCAAGACAATACCTTATAAAAAGTGAACACTGGAGGATAATCAACCATTGTTTCAGTGCATTTAGGAGTTTGTTGGTAACATTCACAGTATAGGATTATGGTAATTTACCAATACAATACCTTATAAAAAGTGAACACTGGAGGATAATCAACCATTGTTTCAGTGCATTTAGGAGTTTGTTGGTAACATTCACAGTATAGGATTATGGTAATTTACCAAGACAATACCTTATAAAAAGTGAACACTGTGATGATAACCAACCATTGTTTCAGTGCATTTAGGAGTTTGTTGGTAACATTCACAGTATAGGATTATGGTAATTTACCAAGACAATACCTTATAAAAAGTGAACACTGGAGGATAATCAACCATTGTTTCAGTGCATTTAGGAGTTTGTTGGTAACATTCACAGTATAGGATTATGGTAATTTACCAAGACAATACCTTATAAAAAGTGAACACTGGAGGATAATCAACCATTGTTTCAGTGCATTTAGGAGTTTGTTGGTAACATTCACAGTATAGGATTATGGTAATTTACCAATACAATACCTTATAAAAAGTGAACACTGGAGGATAATCAACCATTGTTTCAGTGCATTTAGGAGTTTGTTGGTAACATTCACAGTATAGGATTATGGTAATTTACCAAGACAATACCTTATAAAAAGTGAACACTGGCTGATGATAACCAACCATTGTGTCAGTGCATTTAGGAGTTTGTTGGTAACATTCACAGTATAGGATTATGGTAATTTACAAAGACAATACCTTATAAAAAGTGAACACTGGAGGATAACCAACCATTGTTTCAGTGCATTTAGGAGTTTGTTGGTAACATTCACAGTATAGGATTATGGTAATTTACCAAGACAATACCTTATAAAAAGTGAACACTGGAGGATAATCAACCATTGTTTCAGTGCATTTAGGAGTTTGTTGGTAACATTCACAGTATAGGATTATGGTAATTTACCAAGACAATACCTTATAAAAAGTGAACACTGGAGGATAATCAACCATTGTTTCAGTGCATTTAGGAGTTTGTTGGTAACATTCACAGTATAGGATTATGGTAATTTACCAAGACAATACCTTATAAAAAGTGAACACTGTGATGATAACCAACCATTGTTTCAGTGCATTTAGGAGTTTGTTGGTAACATTCACAGTATAGGATTATGGTAATTTACCAAGACAATACCTTATAAAAAGTGAACACTGTGATGATAACCAACCATTGTTTCAGTGCATTTAGGAGTTTGTTGGTAACATTCACAGTATAGGATTATGGTAATTTACCAAGACAATACCTTATAAAAAGTGAACACTGTGATGATAACCAACCATTGTTTCAGTGCATTTAGGAGTTTGTTGGTAACATTCACAGTATAGGATTATGGTAATTTACCAAGACAATACCTTATAAAAAGTGAACACTGGCTGATGATAACCAACCATTGTGTCAGTGCATTTAGGAGTTTGTTGGTAACATTCACAGTATAGGATTATGGTAATTTACAAAGACAATACCTTATAAAAAGTGAACACTGGAGGATAACCAACCATTGTTTCAGTGCATTTAGAAGTTTGCTGGTAACATTCACGTCACATGAACTACAGGGCATATCTTACTTGGTCTCTCGCATCGATGACTGCATTGTCCATTGATAAATGGATGAAGCGCCAGATGATCTGTGGACCAAAAAATATCCAATACATGCTTCCAAAGTATATAAATAATAGGCCAATGGACTGCATTAGAAAAGTGTGGTATGTTACCTACAGTATATACTTTTTTAAACTGGGTGACTGTCAGCAACCATTGGTTCTGTGCAAACGGTAAAAATGAGGGGGGAAAAAGATAAATAAAAAAAAACTATATACACACACAATGCAAATTATGAATGGAGTCGATACAGCTAGATCGCTAACATAACGTCTCATCTGCAAGTGGTCCAAACATGCCTATGCAATATCGACAACCGTGGCCCAAATACATGTGTTCAACGCATTTGTCTTGTACAGAAAACAGTGCAACTACCCATACACTATACTATACTATACTATACTACAATATACTATACTATACTATACTACACTATACTATACTACACTCAGCTAGCTATACTATGTACCGGTACACATGGTTCTGTCTGTATCACACAATGATGGATTATTTAGAAGTAATCTGTACTTCTGTGTGCCGGATTATTTAGAAGTAGTCTGTACTTCTGTATGACAACTAATAAAGAAACTATTTAGAGAAATCCCTCTTTGTGTGGTACAGAGCGAAGCATTTGTCACGATGCAGGGGGACTTTGCACGATGTGCAAAAATATCTGGTCTCACTCCTGATGCCACGCCTACTGCAGACACGACATTTCCTACACGGTAGCTTTCTCTTCGGGGTGGCTTTGTATGCAACCATTACATGCTTCACAAAGCCACCCACTAATCTGCTCTGCGGGTCCCCCAGTGGGGCCCTAGGGTCGACACGCCCCACCTGCTCAGCCCCTGCCTCCTCCTCATCCCCACCCCCTGCCTCCTCCCCTGCCTCCTCCCCTGCCTCCGCCTCCGCCTCCATCTCCGCTGTCACCCCAGGAATCTTCTTCTCCTTACCGTCTGTGTAGGTCCGCGCCACAGCCCTGGTGAACCGGAAGAGGTTGGAGTAATGCCCTTGTGGGTGCTTTTTTTTGTACAAGACAAACGCGTTGAAGATACATATTTGGATCAGATACATCACAAACTTTTTGGTCCACTTTCCAGTCTTACGTGTAACCGGATAGTACGATATATTTTGATCCAGCTGATCGACGCCGTTCATGAATTTATTGTACTCCAGGATTGATGTTGGCTTGAGCATCTCCACCCTCAGCGCTTTGCCCTTCTTCTGCTTCTTCCACACCATCGCCTTTTCCATAGTGTCCTCGTGGAAGCTGCTGATGGTCTTCACGATTCTCTTATCGCGCCATGCCACGATCAGGACCTCCTTGTTGTTGACCGCAATGCGCTCCCCCACACCGATGTCACGTTTGGTAATGTTCTTGATGATGGCTGGCTCGCCCCGGTGCTTCCTGAGGGTACCACAGACGTCGGTCCTCAACTGTCGGAGCCTGGCTGACATACGTACCGAGTTGTAGAAGTTGTCCATGTAGAGCGTATAGCCGGCCCCAGACAGACGTCCAAGCAGACCGACGACCGTGTCCCCCAGGATCGAGCCTTCCCGACAATATGGCTTAAATGAAAAGCAATATCCTGTGCGTGATTCGCACAGGAAGTAGGACTTGATGCCATAGCGGGTGGGCTTGTTGGGGTTGTAGACCCGGAAGGTCAGGCGGCCTCGCCATGCCATCACCCCCTCGTCAATGGCGAGCTCGCGTTCAGGCTGGTACAGCTCCTTGCACCTCGTGTTTACATGGTCGACTACAGGGCGTACTTTGCACAATTTGTCTCTAACCTCCAGGGAAGTATTGTCCGCAAAGTGGAGGAATCGCCAGATCAATTGGAACCTGTTGCGTGGCATGGTATCAGAGTAGTACGGTGTGTACATCATGTCGTCAGTGGTCCACATCTGGTCCACGCGAGGCTTCCGCAGGACACTGCTAAGGAAATGGAGTCCGAGGAACTTCTTCAGCTCCTTCAATGTGAGGGGCTTCCAAAGCAGTGCCCTGCTACTGGTTAGCGTGGGGTCCAGCCGGGCAATGGACTGCTCAGCGTAGAGGTTGGACTGGGCAACAATAGAGTTCAGAAAAGCATCTGTCAGGAACAGATCCATCCATTTCGCAGGCCGGTAAGATCTGAGTGCCTTGGCGTCCTGGAGCAACCCCGGTTGGGCTGTGAAGGGGATCCTTTGAGGCACCCAGCCCTCACGAGACCAGGCATTCTCCTCTTCCTGACGGATCGCAGCCCTGCTCTTCGCTCCTCCACGACCTGTCAATTATACAAATATACTATAACACCCCTACTGTAGACATTCATATGCCACGTAGTTACAAACTGTGTGAGTGAATGAGTGAGTGTGTGTGGGGTTCAGATGTCAGAGCTGGACGTGGTGTGGGGGTCAGAGGTCAGAGCTGGAAGTGGTGTGCAGAGTGAGGCCAACTTACCGCTCTTAGATGTGCGTTTCCGCCCTGCAACAGGTTCCGGCATGTCCAGACTAGCATCCAGTTCTAGAATCACATGATGTAATACATTACACTAGGGCAACGCATTGTCATTGTATTTACCACCATCACCACCAGACCAGGCCCTGCAGCAGCCAGTCACCACCAGGCCCAGGCCCTGCAGCAGCCAGTCACCACCAGGCCCAGGCCCTGCAGCAGCCAGTCACCACCAGGCCCAGGCTCTAGCAGCAGCCAGTCACCACCAGGCCCAGGCTCTAGCAGCAGCCAGCTACCACCAGGCCCAGGCTCTAGCAGCAGCCAGTCACCACCATGTACAATTACCTGCAGGAGTAGAATGTGATCCTATGTCGTTGCCAGTCTCAGCGTCACTATCTGCAGGGTCTGCGCCAGAATCTGAATTGGATTAAATTCATTCAGTAAGTAAGTCTCACAAAACACAATAGTAATACATTTACACATACATAAATGTAGTTAGTACATACCCAAGCATGTTGGTGTATTGGCCCCGGATTCGGTTTCGGAGTGTTCTGCTGTGTGAACACAAAATAAATCAGCGGCCATCAAAGCATGTACATGTGTGTGTGTTGTAATCAATGGAATTTTACATATGCTACACAACCATGCATTTAAATATAGGCCTCGCCATGTGTCCATGCCATTGTGTATGTGTGTGCTGTAATCAATGGAATTTGCATATAGAGGCCTCACCATGTACTGCGAAGTTCAAAGGTGTTGGAGAGGATGCATGTCTTTTGATCTTGTGTGTGTGTGTGTGTACACACACTGCACACACACACACACACATACACACACACATCAAATGGCATGGGGTGAGGCATCTACACACACACACACACACACATCCATGTAACTAAATGTAGTGGCCTGTACATGCCTACTATATCTTGATTTGAACATGCACAAAACAATATTCACATTGCAACATACCAATTACCACGTCGACCACCACCACCACGTCGTATCATGCCCAGCATGCAACTATTATCACTTACATGATAGCTACACACTTCAAAGAGCCACTTCAAAGGGCGTGCACATGCACACACACACACACACACGCACACAAGACAACCTAACTGTAGCACATGGTAGCGTGGCCTGTACTGCATGCCTACTATATCCTATATCATTCAACTATCGATTTGAACATGCACAAAACAATATTCACATTGCAACATACCAATTACCACGTCGACCACCACCACCACGTCGTATCATGCCCAGCATGCAACTATTATCACTTACATGATAGCTACACACTTCAAAGAGCCACTTCAAAGGGCGTGCACATGCACACACACACACACACACGCACACAAGACAACCTAACTGTAGCACATGGTAGCGTGGCCTGTACTGCATGCCTACTATATCCTATATCATTCAACTATTGATTTGAACATGCACAAAACAATATTCACATTGCAACATACCAATTACCACGTCGACCACCACCACCACGTCGTATCATGCCCAGCATGCAACTATTATCACTTACATGATAGCTACACACTTCAAAGAGCCACTTCAAAGGGCGTGCACATGCACACACACACACACACACACGCACACAAGACAACCTAACTGTAGCACATGGTCGCGTGGCCTGTACTCTACATCCCTACTATATCCTATATCATTCAACTATCGATTTGAACATGCACAAAACAATATTCACATTGCATTAGTAAACATGACGTACCGTTGCCCCGTCGACCACCACCGTGTCCGACTCCCACGTCTGAATCGTGCGATGAATCAGACTCATACCTCCGACCCAAGCCGAGATCATCGTCAGATGATTCCGGAGCTAGAATATAATAAATGCATATCAGCGTTAGGTTTGGCAAACTAACGTTACATAGTCACAGAATAAGCGGTAGGTAAATCATCAAATACACGTTTCACACACACACAATCACATGCATATCGCCGGCGTTGGTTTGTCGAACTAACGTTACATAGACAGTCACAGTATGTAAATCATCAAATACACGTTTCACACACACACACAATCACATGCATATCGCCGTTGGTTTGTCGAACTAACGTTACATAGTCACAGTATGTAAATCATCAAATACACGTTTCACACACACACATATATATATATATATATATAAGACCGTGTAATTACCTGGTGGTTCCCAATCGGCGCTCCCATCAGATTCGTGGGCGGTCGAATCGCTGTCCCCTGACTCGCATGAAGAAGCTATGACCACAGCGGCAGCCTTCCTCTTCCTCGAACTGCGTCGGGTAGAGCCGCTCCCGGTCCCGGGGAGAGACGCGTTACTGGGCCCAGCAACGGTCTCACGGCTCTCTCCGATCGGAGCTACCAAAGACGTTGGTGCTGTTGGTGCTGCTGCTGCTTGAACAACCGCGGGTCCAAACGCCAGCTTCGTCTGAACAAAGCGACCCGCCGCCGGATTGTCCCCTCGCTTTCCTACACTACGTCTCTTCATACTGATCTAAATGAAACTACTAACTGATCAAACTACTATTACTACTACTGAAATATACTACCTAGACTACACACTAATCCCTCGAATAGTACTACTACTTAGCACGACTAAGTACTTTCTAAAGCACAGCTGAAACCTTACAATTAGTCTGATACTACCACTATACTGTATAACACTATAAATATAGACTATAGGCTGATCTCAATTCAAATCTCTCTCTCAATCTCTCTCTCTCTCTCTCTATCGCTCTATCTATCTCTCTCTCTCTCTCTCCTCCAAAACCTCGTAGATTCTGGGATCGCGCTAACGTTTTATACCTGTGGTTACATTGGCCAGGTATGCTGGCCAATCAAATGCCAGATTCATTGTGGGGTACAATATTCCCCCTATTGTGATAGTGTTAGAAAATAGGGGGACACTGCCACCTAGTGAAATTTGAGAGGAAATGCAGTTTCCGGTTAAAATTTTCTTCCAAAAGCTCGGCGGTGAAGTTCAGACGGGGAAAATCGAAAAAAGATGTAAACAGATCAAAGACGCTGTACAGCGTCCTCGGCACCTTGAGCATGGCCGGGAAAGACGCTGTAAAGCGTTTCCCGGCACCCAAAGTGTTAATAGCGGACCAAAACAAATGCACGCGCGAGCAAACTGTCACTCATTGGTCAGATTTTGGGGTGTGTGTCCCCCCCTAACCCTGACTTTACTGATGACCGCGGAGAGAGAGAGAGAGAGAGAGAGAGAGAGAGAGAGCGAGAGCGAGAGCGAGAGCGAGAGCGAGAGCGAGAGAGAGCGAGAGAGCGAGAGAGAGAGAGAGAGAGAGAGAGAGAGAGAGAGAGAGAGAGAGATAGAGAGACCCGCACGCGTGTAGCTTTATGCCAAGCAAGCAGTGCAAAAATTTACCGTAGTGGCATGCAGTAATGCGCCTTTCATTTTCCGCCGCCCAGCGCCCAGGTCGCGCGGAAATAGGCTGTCTATTGCCATTCTCTTTGACAAACTCTAACCTTAACCAGCTCCTTAACAACGCCTAAACTTAACCGTTCTAACCTTAACCAACTCCGAAACAATGCCTAACCTTAACCTTAACCTTAACCATGCCTAACCTTAACCATAGAAATTATATTGCCATTCTCTTTGACAAACTCTAACCTTAACCAGCTCCTTAACAGCGCCTAAACTTAACCGTTCTAACCTTAACCAACTCCGAAACAATGCCTAACCTTAATCGGCGAAAGAATACACGTTAAAAAAAAATCACGTTAAAAAATATTTTCGATGGGATTCGAACTCGCCAGCAAACAAGCCATAGGATCCACAGCCATGTGTCCTTGCCAATTGAGCTATTGCTAGATACTGAATAAGGGGCGGTGACTTATATATATTGAGCTCCGCTCGTGTCGCATGCGCGGGCACCTCGCGCGAGCACGCCGGCGCACGCACGCACCTGAGCGAGCACGCCGCCGCCGGTGCACGCACGGTAGCATTTGTCTGAAAAGAAGGGCGCTTTACCGCACTAGCGTGCGGTGACGAATGCGGAAGCATTTTTGCACTGCTTGCTTGGCATTAACGTACAGGCGACCCGCACGGTGCTGCTGTTGCAGCGTCACTACAGACCCCGGCACTTCTCTCCTGCGCGGCAGCGGGGACACAGCTGACTGACACCCGGCAACACAAACACCATTTCAGGGTCTGCTCTGCTTGTTGTATCTCCGCTGTAACAACGTGCAGCAGCAGCAGCAGCAGCAGCGCAACACTGTTCGACAGACCTTTCAAAGCCCCTTTCCCTCATTCGGTCACTAAACTGTCTGTACACTTCAGTGTACTTGTGTTCTCCAGCATCTGACGAATGTGATCGTCTGCCCAAATATCAACGACGCAGTGTACCTCATCGCTGCTCCACGTTGACCCACGACGTATTATTATTATTGTGTCGGTTTGTTAAGTCATTTGCATTCTCACAGCGTACGAGTCGCGTCGGGTTCGTTTGGAAGTGCGCCGAGATCACCCTCTCTAGGTGGTCTCGGCCCGCTTGTTTTGTTCCGCAACAGAATGTGATTGCTGTGTTCATATATGCCCAACTGAACCGAAATAGGGGGGAAACGCTCCAGGTTTCGGATCAACAGCTCCAAACGAGCCAGGTGTGAAAACGCCCTTACTTTTTTATAATGTACATTTCTCCAAAATGTTTCATCAGATTGCAACGCCGTTTTTTGCTAGACGTTCACTGAAAGGTAGAGACACAAACTGTGTTCTGTATTGTGGCAATAACGTTCAGGTTTGTGGGAGATAATCCCGAAAAATAAGAGAAATAAAAAAGTTAATCCAGAAGTCAGATGATTGACAGGAGCTGGCGTGAGCTGGGTAGGGTAGTTTTTTGAAATTCGAAAGTCCATCAAAAGCCCTGGGTCTCTTCCTTCAAAAGACTACACTCACTTTTGGCTGCGCCACTTCCTCCCGTCAATATGCACCGATTTCGGACTCAATGCCCTGAGATTTCTATAATCATATATTTCACTAATAACAGTTACAATCATTGGTAAACAAACATAATGCTGAAAATATACACTTTGACTGCTGTGTTGACAGGGTTAGGGTCTTTACTCTTGGCTACATTTGAAAAGAAAACGCAACATTAATTCATACATTCTGTCGAGATGGATTTATGGCCTGATGTCATTTGCGGTCCAGTACCGGACCGCTCGGGCTTAAGAGGTTAACCCTGTGAGGCTCAAATTAAAAAGACACTAGCAACATCAGAGGCCAGAGCGGGGGACCTATAAACACATGAAGGGTGCCGTGACTGAAAAAAAAAGGTTGAGAAACGCTGGTATATACGGTGTGGCTCTTTGTGGTACCACAGTAATTTTTGTGGCTTAGTCTCTGACTGGTTGGCCACCCCTGCTGTAAACAATCATTAATTTGATCTTCGAGAGACAGGCCCTTCTCAATCTAGCACCAATTCCTCCTCACGCAATGAGAGAGAGAGGGTGTGTGTGTATGTGTGTGTGTGTGTGTGTGTGTGTGGGGGGGGGGGGTTAGGTGTTCTAGCTCTGGCGTGTCATCTGCGTTCGCCATACTATGAGGCTATGCTAAATGACAGGTCATCTCTCAGTGGTGTGTGTGGGCTGAACGAACAACATCCGGCCCTTTGCGCAAGTTATATTTTGGGAAGGGGGTGAACTTGGAGCTTTGAATAAAATTCTGCACGCAAAAAAAAATAAGTGCTGCACGTGAGTTCCGTTAGTGGTTAAAGTAACGTTGTATTCATTCGGTACACAGCGAACCGAAGGTCCAGTACTGAAACTTTTTGGTACGGATACGTGTACCGTTACGCCCCTAGTTAATTTCCAACATGTCTTTTGTTTAGCAGCAAAATGCTTAACACACTCTTCAACAAACAATAAACAATCCCTGAGCTGACCTACCTCCAATTACGCAGCAAGGATATCAAAGATAGACGACCCACTCACTCACTCCGAAGCCATTGAAAAATAGGCCTACGCACTTTCTAAAGGTGTCTGAATTGTCAGAGGCAAAGTAATTGTTGTCTCGAAGGGGAGACAATTATTGCAATGGGGAGTGAATAATAAATGGTGTAAGCAACTGCCAGACGGGCTACATCTGTCTTCAGCGTAAACACAGCCCCGGAGAGCATGACGCAAACGGCTGGACCAGCCTAACTTGACAGGGGGAGCGGGATGTGTGCTGGCTCCCTGCACACAGGTGCTGTGACTACAGTATCTGTTCCTGGCCATTCCCTGCGCCGCTCGTGTGATTTCTCTAAATGAGTGTGTGACTCGTGTTTTGGTAGAAGTTATGCCACACATGCTGGATTACCAGGTAAATAGTGTTGGCAGACAGGTGCTGTGTGTGTGTGTGTGTCTGTTAGCTTACCTTGTCAGTGAAGGGCAGGCTGTCCCACAGTGACAGGTGCTGGGAGACGACAACAGGCTGGTAGGCTCTCCTTTCCTGGAGAGACGGTACCTCAGGAGGAGGCACAGCTGAGGAGGAGGGGAAAAGGGTTCCAAGTTAAAGGGAAAATCCACTCTAAAACAGAATGTACATTGTGTTTATTTGTGATGTCATCATACTACTACATCTGCATCGACAGGTCAATGGTCAATTAGAACAACAACAACAACAACAACAACAACAACAACCACAACCTAGTGAATTGCTATTAGGCACTTTGTTTTCAACCCAAAGCCACGTAGAACGCTGCATGTTCTCCTGTAAATCAATCAATATGCCAATATGCAGCTAGAAAATGATCTCTCCCTCAGGAATGGGCTGCAAAAACAAATTGACCACCAAAGTAACAGCATCTAGCTGGTGCTCTGTCTCAAAACCCTCTCTTTAGAGCTATTAACAGAGGGATGAACGTGCCCTCCAACGCCTTTAATATGTGTTAAAACATTCAGAGACCAGCAGGGAGGAGCCGGGTCCCCCGGGGAAACGCTCGGGGATAGCGGCTGACACCTTGCTCTAAAATGGTCCTCAGTTACGTTTACAAGCCATCAAACCTCAGCGCTGTGTCTAGTATACAGTGTTATTATTGAGTGGACTGTCAGGAGCAAGAGTGTGTTAACCCTTTCACTACCACACTACAGATGGTTAACCCTTTACTATCACACTACAGACGGTATGTAGTGTGATAGTAAAGGGTTAACCTTCTGTATTGTCGCAGTGAAAGGGTTAACCATTTGGTAGTGCGTTAGTGAAAGGGTTAAAAACAGTGGCCGCTGACTCCGATGTCGAGGACAGAGGTGTTTTTATTTTACGATACAGTCCTATTTCCCACGGCCGTCCGTCTTAATTATCAATGTTTGCCGCCACGAGGAATCTCCTTCTCATTAGAGAAACAGAACTGTGTGGATTAACGGAACGTAGACCAATCTCAGTCACTCTCTTTGTCTGGGACGCGTGTAGCTTTATGCCAAGCAAGCAGTGCAAAAATTTACCGTAGTGGCATGCAGTAATGCGCCTTTCATTTTCGCGGAAATAGGCTGTCTATTGCCATTCTCTTTGACAAACTCTAACCTTAACCAGCTCCTTAACAACGCCTAAACTTAACCGTTCTAACCTTAACCAACTCCGAAACAATGCCTAACCTTAACCTTAACCTTAACCATGCCTAACCTTAACCATAGAAATTATATTGCCATTCTCTTTGACAAACTCTAACCTTAACCAGCTCCTTAACAGCGCCTAAACTTAACCGTTCTAACCTTAACCAACTCCGAAACAATGCCTAACCTTAATCGGCGAAAGAATACACGTTAAAAAAAAATCACGTTAAAAAATATTTTCGATGGGATTCGAACTCGCCAGCAAACAAGCCATAGGATCCACAGCCATGTGTCCTTGCCAATTGAGCTATTTGTTGGATACTGAATAAGGGGCGGTGACTTATATATATTGAGCTCCGCTCGTGTCGCATGCGCGGGCACCTCGCGCGAGCACGCCGGCGCACGCACGCACCTGAGCGAGCACGCCGCCGCCGGTGCACGCACGGTAGCATTTGTCTGAAAAGAAGGGCGCTTTACCGCACTAGCGTGCGGTGACGAATGCGGAAGCATTTTTGCACTGCTTGCTTGGCATTAACGTACAGGCGTCTGGGACCAAATTCGGTCACGCCCCATTTTGCGCGACATCCAAGCTTGTTTTACCGTCAGCGTTTGGGAATTTCATTATCGACAGGTAGATGAAGTGAAATTATACTTATTTTAGAATATATATATCAAATTTCATGAGTATTCATCTATATTTATTCATCTAAAGACTATTAGATATGAACCTATGTACCAGTAAAAAGTGGGAATCTCTAGAATGTGTTTTGGGCGACGGTGTTTACGGAAGTGCGGGTAGCCTCTCAAGTTGAGGTTATAACACTTTCTGTTGTCAGTAGATGGCAGCATTGGTTTAAAATTAAAAGGTGAAAATGTTATGACTACAAAATGAATACAACAGCGTTAAACTATTAATGGGACCCGAGTACAGTGATCGAGAATGGTCACCTAATTATCTTAACAAAAGTGCATCATTAGCATTATGTTTGTTGTCTAAAGGGAAATATAATGGTACAATTTAAGATTTGAATGTTATCCGCATATAAAGGACAAATAAAACATCGTTAATTTGTAAGAAACCTCAATGAAAACGGTGCAGGGTAAGTTATATTCGCTATTGTTATGAAAATGTGATAGAATCCTATAAAAATGTGGACACATTTGGTCACCGTGACGTTAACTGTCACACAGATACAAAAAGAATAGGCTATTCCACAAGCCGTTTTGTCATCAAACATGGTTGCTAGACATTCGCCAGATGGATCTTGCAAGAATTCATGTAGGATTATGCCGACATAAAGCTGGACCATGTTGAGGCCCACAGGGTGTAGAGTGACTCACACACAATGCAGGGAAACTGAGAAAAGCCTAAACCACTGGCGGGATATCAAGCCTGATATAGTCATTAGAGAATGAGGTCGCGCGTGTGTGTTTGGTTGCCGAGTAGAACACACTCAGACACGTCCTCGCTCCTATCCAGGCCAGTGCTCATTGTTCAGCAGACTACGAAACATCAGCCCTTTACATGCACCCTGCACCACTGGATGAATGACTGCCCTGCTGTCGTCTAGCCTTCTGTGCCACAGGCCTCTGCTCCTCCTTACCGGGGATGTAGTGGATGGCGAGAGCCCACCTTTTCAGTTTGGAGATTAGGAGTTCAGTCGTGCTATTTAAAGCTGATGTACAGTCTTTGTGACTGACGTTGATTTTATGGCTATTGTTGTGAAGGGCCAGATTAAACCGAATATATATATTTATTTATATATATATATTTAATTGTATTTGTATATTCTCTAATATTCCCTGATATCCCTTGTATATTCCTTGTACAATATGCATTGAATATCCATTCTAGCCTACTGAACATCCCATAATAGTCTCCATTCTACTATTGGTCGAGACCTTGGTGCCAGGCTGCCATACCCCCCAGACCCAGTTCAAACGTACCGCTCAACATGTACGAACAAGTCCTAGTTCCGCGTAGGAATCTGGCTACCGCACCACTAATGGGACTATTTGTTCATAGTGCGTATATATACTGCGCTACTAAAGTAGGACTTCCTTTTCAGTCCAGTTTCTTACCCTCCAATAGAGTCACAGACGTAAAGCCTCCCCGCGACGCCACGTGTGGGAGTAAGGCCAAGTTCGCCTACCATCGGTATTGAGACATCGTGTATATTAATATTTGAATAGTCATATTTGGCACTATATCGTCGAGTTGGACGTAGTCTATTAAGCTAATAATAGTCTGTTAATATATAGTGCTTCGTGCGGTGAGAATACTACCGTAGTCAGTACCCCATCGTTTCGGGCAGAGAACTGGCTGCTTATCCAGGGTGGTTGACCCCACGTGAAGCTGCACCCGAGGAGCTCCAGAGCCGACGAGCGAGTGGACCTGTATACCGGATTATTCTACCGACGACAGCCCGCCTTCCCAGGCACGGATTATGCTTTGTATACGTTGATTATTCCATGGATAAAGACCCCCGACACTGCCGTGTGTTGGAACCCCCCCCCCTGGAGAGGACGCAAGGTGAGGAGACGCTCTGCAAGACGAGGTCGCTTCACGTCTCTCCTCCGTGGACCGGAGGACGCCGGCCCACAAAGAGTCCACCTGCTTTCATCTGTGGTCCAAGGATCGCCGGCGCATTGAACGGCACTACAGTGGGTTCACCTGGGATACCCTTGGCCGGATGAGGCAGCCGGATTCTACCCCCCCCCCCTTCCTACTCCTGTCGGCTTACAAGCGACCGGATTAACCCCCCCTAGTGTATCCAGTATATAATCATTAAAGTATCATTGCTGTTATCCCTTAAACTATTCCAGGTCGTATATGTACCACCTGCGCCTTCAGAGATTGGACATTCTCTATTGATATACCGACGAATACTCTTGCCATAAAAGTGCATACTAATTCCCATTCATAAATGTGATTGATTTGATTAAGTGCTTGCTCTACACACCATCGCTGTGTAGAAATAAAGACCTATTTCTAATTCGTACATTTGTGTTGGATCCGTTTCATCTACGTGACAGTGTTCATCATAATATATTTATGCCGAGTACTGGGTGGCCGAATATTAAGTACAAAGGTAGTGGTAGTAAGTATCATATCTAGTAATACAGTCAGGGAATTGTACCCCTCAGTTACAATTGGTCCTTCGAGCCGGATGGTAATTAGTGTAATATTAATATAGTGTTATTAATATTGAAATGGCCTATGATGAACACTCCACGAAACGATCCTCCTAACCAACGCCCGCAGCGCGAACGACGGCTCCCTCAGTACTTAGAGGCTTACGCTGTCAGTCAACAACCTAGTCTTCTACTAACAGTAAACGCGGTAAAACTAGAAAGTAAAAGTATGTCTAACCCCAACGCCCAGACTACCCCGACCATAGAGGCCCCTACGGGTTCTAATGTAACTGACCAAGTTCACGGTGGGGACCAGTGGGAACCAGACATGACTTCACACCCCGCCAGTACTGAAGAAGTAGTCCCCGATGAGTCCCGGGAGGAATACAACGCTACCGAGAGAGAACTCGGCACGGAAGAAGACGGGGAGAGCACCGTGGAGATAGAGCTCCAAGGCTCCGCAAGGAGTACCCCGAGGGAAGGCTCCCCTATACAACCGCCTTCCCCCAGCGAGGCAGAGAGGACCCTACAGCAGGCCTTCCTCATCAGCCTGAACGCCGCTGCTGAACGCGACCGACTGCAGATCCAGCAGCGGAGCGAAGAAGAGCATATACGTCTAGAAATAAGACGCATTCAGAGAGAAGAAAATGTGGCCCGAGACCAAGCAGACAGCCAGCGAGCAGCTGCTGGTGCTCTACGGGACGCAGAGCGCGACAGACAGCAAGCGCAACTAATAGAACAGCTGATCAGACGGACAACACCCTCTCCCTCCGCCAGAGGCTCCAGGAACTCGTCTAGACACACCTCCAGGGCGGCATCCCCTAGCCGAGCAAACAACCCTGAACTTGACCAACAGACGAGGTCTATACCCCCCACAGACCACCTCCCCCCACCGGTCCACGCGAGACCTAGCAACCGGGAAGGAGCAGCATATCCTGTGGAGAGGCTAAACCAGAGACTACAAGCACTGGATGACCTAATTGAAGACGAAGAGGAAGAGGAGGAGAACCACGCCCGACGACAGCACAGTACTCTACCGGACCAGGAGGTCCGGTACAGCCCAGGCTATACTCCCGCGGAGCTGCGCTACAGACCCCCGACTCTATACCCGGGTGAGCACGACGCACGACCCGCACCGAGGAACAGCACCTGGACAAGCGGGCCATGGTACACTGCCGGTACCAGCCCATACCAAGGAGCGGGAGGAGACTCGCCTCGGAGGCCTCTCCCCCAACGCTCGCCGATGTATCCACAGTCAGCGTCATACATTGGCACGCCTATGGTACCCGACTTCACCCAAGAGAACCGGGCCCAGTATACAGAACTCCGCATGTGTCTGGAGACCATGTTGGTGGATGTATTGGATGAACGCCACAAATACGCCATCCTACTGAAGCACTTAAAGGTACCCCGCGCACATAATATAGCGCTCGCCTACGCGACTTCCACCACCCCATACACAGCAGCGCTGGTAGCATTGGACCAGAGGTATGGGCGCATATGGGATTACGTGATCCAGGAGATCCGACACATCGACCGCTTACCCCCAGCAATAGACAATCGAGCACTGGACGACCTGTCCATCAGAGTGCAGTCCCTGGTAGGGATGTTGGGAGCGCAGAGAGAGAAGGGGAGGCATGAACTTTACGCCAACTCAAATGTGGAAAGGATCTTGGAGAAGCTGCCGCCCGCTCGACAGGAGCGTTTTAGGCGGCAGAGAGACCACCGAGACCCGAATGGCCCCGAACCGAACCTCCTCGATCTAGCAGACTTCCTGGCGAGAGAAGTCAGCAGCCTACGGCTAGATACATTCGGACGGAGCACCCCTGGCTCCAGAGAAGGAACCAGACGACTAAATGATGGAAGAAGATCGGTGACTGTGATGCACCAATCGGAGTCAGTACCGAGCAGCAGGAGCCACAGTACCCCCTCCAGAACGGAGAAGTGGAAGATAGTGTGCCCCTACTGTGAGAAAGAACACTGGCTAGCGCAATGTGACTCCTTCCCCAAGCTGAACGCGGAGGAAGCAAGTCAATGGATAAAGTCCAACAAGCGCTGTTTTCGCTGTGCGCGCTCACACATGGCAGCCGAATGCCGCTTAAAGAAAAGGTGCACCAAGTGCGATGGAGCCCATCTGAACATACTTCACGACAGTAACAGACGGCGCCCTTCACCCGCACCATCCAGCAGCAAAGCGAGCGTCATGTACATCGATCCCGCCAGCAGCAGTGGAGCCTGAGTACTCCTAAAAGTAGTGCGTGTGACACTAAGCTACCAGAATAAAGTCCTGGACACTTACGCCGTCCTCGATGACGGGTCCGAGAAGACCCTTCTGCTCGCCTCCGCTGCGGCCCAGCTAGGGCTGCGGGGAAGCGAAACCCAAATGACAATTCGGACAATAAGACGAGATTTGAAGACGATAAAGGGCGAGAATGTCTCATTCTCTATCGCAGCAAGCGGCCAGCCTGAGCGACGGTACCAGATTACAGACGCTTTCACCAGCCAAGAAATAGGACTGTCGCGGTACACATACCCCGTCGCCAAGCTGATGGAGAAATATGCACATCTGCGCAAGTTACCGATCCCGCTCATAGACAATGCTATGCCGACCCTGTTGATAGGCTCCGACCATGCAGACCTCATTGTCCCGATAGACCGGGTTCATACCGGACCCCGAGGCTGTCCTGCAGCAATCGAGACCCGTTTGGGATGGACTCTCCAAGGCCCGCTCGCCAAATCTCTCAACCGAAGTACAGCCACTAGATGTCTCCACTCCCGAGTCACGGAGGGAGAAACCGCACTCCTGCAACACGTAGAGCGGCTATGGACCTTGGAACAAATGCCCTTTAAGAACGGAAGGAAAGACATTCGCTCTAAAGATGACATTTACGCCATTCACCTCCTCGAGACAGGGACCAAGAGAGTCCCGGTCAACGGCGTGTTGAGATACGCCACGCCACTCCTGCGGCGAGAAGGAATGCCTACTTTCCACGCCAAGACAGACGCCACAGAACGGTACCTGCTGAACACGGAGCGGCGCTTAGCCAAGAACCCCGCCCAAGAGAGTGTATACCGCGCTGAGATTGAGAAGCTCATCACAGCGGGACACGTCACAAAGATGGACATTAAAGAGGCTGACCAGACCAATGAATCGTGGTACGTGCCTCACCACAAGGTCCATCACAACGGTAAAGACCGCATAGTATTTAACTGCAGCTACCAGATCGGATCCCAAAATCTGAATAAACTGTTACTGCCCGGTCCCACACTCGGCCCCTCCCTACTCGGCGTTCTACTCCGCTTCCGCCAGGAAAAGGTGGCCATCAGCGGGGACATTAAAGGAATGTTCCTGCAGGTGAGATTAGTAGAGGAGGACAAGCCCCTGTTACGGTTCCTATGGAGAGAGAAGCCAGGAGATGAGCACCCAGCCATCTACCAATGGGAAGTCCTCCCCTTCGGAACGACGTGCAGCCCCTGCTGTGCTACATTTGCACTACAGAAACATGTAGCAGAGGACCCAGCAGCGGACGAAGAGGTCCGACACAGCGTAAAGAACAGCTTCTACGTAGACAACTGTCTACAAAGCCTTTCAACCCAGGAAGAAGCCGAGGCTCTCCTGATTAAACTCCGCGCCTCATTGATCAAAGGCGGCTTTGATCTCAGGCAGTGGGCCAGCAGCGATCCGCACGTACTGCGCAGTCTCTCCTCCGAGGACAAGGCAGCCAGCAGCGAGACCTGGATGGCTACAATCCCGGGAGAAGCCCAGGAGATGACCCTGGGATTGGTGTGGCGATTCAAAACAGATTCGCTTCACTACAGACACAAGCCCCTGACTACGGAGCAGGGAAGGCCGGCGGCGGCGCCGACCACCAGACGGAGTGTGTACACAACACTCGCCCGACAATATGACCCGCTAGGATGTATTCTACCGTACACCACCAGGGCAAAAATGATTGTACGAGCATTGTGGGACAAGGACCAGGGCTGGGACGACCCCATTCCCGCACACCTTGCATCCACCTGGAGAGAGTGGGAGATGGAGCTCCACTCACTCCCAGGCATTAATATGCGCCGAAGCTACTTCCCACCCACGGTGAGGCCAGAGACATGTAAAATGGACTTACACGTCTTCAGTGACGCCTCAGAGGTCGCATACGGATCAGTAGCCTACTTGCGGGCCCAAGAAAAGGGGGGAGAGATCTACACAGCATTTGTCCTCGCCCGCTCGAGAATAGCCCCACGCAAGCAACAATCTATCCCACGTCTAGAGCTCTGCGCAGCCCTAGCCGGAGCGCACCTAGCCACGCTCATCCAACGTGAGCTCACCATACCGGTGTCTAGAACAATCCTGTGGTCAGATTCCACGACAGTACTCGCCTGGATCAAATCGGACTCATGCAAGTACAAAGTCTTCGTGGGAGTCAGAGTCACCGAGATTCAAGACTTAACCGAAGAGTTAACCGGAGAAACAGAGTGGCGCTACGTTGATACAAAACAGAACCCAGCTGACGTCATCACCCGGGGGATGCCCCTGGATGACCTCACCCGTCGCAATGTCTACAGTGACGGCCCAGCATTCCTAAAGCTCCCGGAAGGAGAGTGGCCCATGCCTATCCCGAGGGAAGCCAGTCAGGAGGAGGCTGAGAATAAGAAGCCTGTGTTCTGTGGATTGAGCACTGTTATCTCCGCAGACCCCAACACACTCCTGATGGGGCGGCTAGATCCCGCGTTACCCCAGACAATGTACCGGCCTGAAGAAGCGAACGGCCGACGAATGTGGAGGTACAGCCAAGTATTAGCCGACAAGTTTTGGAGCAGTTTCCTACTGCACTACCTACCGTCTCTACAGACCCGCCAGAAGTGGGTAAAGGAGAGAGACAATTTGACAGAAGGAACAGTCGTCATGATTATTGATCAATCACTGCCCAGAGCTATGTGGCCGGCCGGCCGCGTAAGCAAAGTGATCACCGGTGCCGACGGCAAGGTCCGAGCAGCTGAAGTGCTCGTCCAGGGTCGCACTTACACCCGTCCCGTGGCGAGGCTCATAGAACTGCCCCGACTCCCAGACACAATCGATGATGACCATGACCCTATAACCCTATGACTTTGTGAAGTTGACTGACCCCTACAGCAAACCCTTATGTGTAAATAGACAACGCGATTAATCTGTCTCTGTTTAACTGATTAGGTCGGGGACCAATCAGGGGGTGGCTGTTGTGAAGGGCCAGATTAAACCGAATATATATATTTATTTATATATATATATTTAATTGTATTTGTATATTCTCTAATATTCCCTGATATCCCTTGTATATTCCTTGTACAATATGCATTGAATATCCATTCTAGCCTACTGAACATCCCATAATAGTCTCCATTCTACTATTGGTCGAGACCTTGGTGCCAGGCTGCCATACCCCCCAGACCCAGTTCAAACGTACCCCTCAACATGTACGAACAAGTCCTAGTTCCGCGTAGGAATCTGGCTACCGCACCACTAATGGGACTATTTGTTCATAGTGCGTATATATACTGCGCTACTAAAGTAGGACTTCCTTTTCAGTCCAGTTTCTTACCCTCCAATAGAGTCACAGACGTAAAGCCTCCCCGCGACGCCACGTGTGGGAGTAAGGCCAAGTTCGCCTACCATCGGTATTGAGACATCGTGTATATTAATATTTGAATAGTCATATTTGGCACTATATCGTCGAGTTGGACGTAGTCTATTAAGCTAATAATAGTCTGTTAATATATAGTGCTTCGTGCGGTGAGAATACTACCGTAGTCAGTACCCCATCGTTTCGGGCAGAGAACTGGCTGCTTATCCAGGGTGGTTGACCCCACGTGAAGCTGCACCCGAGGAGCCCCAGAGCCGACGAGCGAGTGGACCTGTATACCGGATTATTCTACCGACGACAGCCCGCCTTCCCAGGCACGGATTATGCTTTGTATACGTTGATTATTCCATGGATAAAGACCCCCGACACTGCCGTGTGTTGGAACCCCCCCCCCTGGAGAGGACGCAAGGTGAGGAGACGCTCTGCAAGACGAGGTCGCTTCACGTCTCTCCTCCGTGGACCGGAGGACGCCGGCCCACAAAGAGTCCACCTGCTTTCATCTGTGGTCCAAGGATCGCCGGCGCATTGAACGGCACTACAGTGGGTTCACCTGGGATACCCTTGGCCGGATGAGGCAGCCGGATTCTACCCCCCCCCCCTTCCTACTCCTGTCGGCTTACAAGCGACCGGATTAACCCCCCCTAGTGTATCCAGTATATAATCATTAAAGTATCATTGCTGTTATCCCTTAAACTATTCCAGGTCGTATATGTACCACCTGCGCCTTCAGAGATTGGACATTCTCTATTGATATACCGACGAATACTCTTGCCATAAAAGTGCATACTAATTCCCATTCATAAATGTGATTGATTTGATTAAGTGCTTGCTCTACACACCATCGCTGTGTAGAAATAAAGACCTATTTCTAATTCGTACATTTGTGTTGGATCCGTTTCATCTACGTGACAGTGTTCATCATAATATATTTATGCCGAGTACTGGGTGGCCGAATATTAAGTACAAAGGTAGTGGTAGTAAGTATCATATCTAGTAATACAGTCAGGGAATTGTACCCCTCAGTTACAGCTATAGTAAGTTATATCATATTGATGATGCAATATGATATGGTCTTTTTGAGGAAATAAGACAAAATACCATTCTGGAAAAAACTGTTCCGAGGCGTCACTGAGATGATAGAGTTTATAGTTTTATTTGACCAGTACACCACTGCCCCTAACCACTAAACACATGTACTGCAGAGAGATATGATTGGATAAACGGGACAGCCTCTCCCTATCCAATGTAATTTCTTTTGGTTTCAGGTAGCAGCTGATGCCGGTGGCTTTCCGTCTGTCTCTGGGTGTTTATCACTAAACCAATATTTTTAAATCCTCACTCACACGCGTGATCACACAGCTAATCCACCCCTGTAACAGCAGACATACTTATCCCCTATTAGCTCAACATGGGCCAGGTTCCCAACGGAGCCGTAACTAAAGTAGGGAGATGGGAGTGGGACAAAGAAAGAGAGAGGGAGGGAGTGAGTGAGTGAGTGAGTGAGAAAGAGAGAGAGAGAGAGAGAGAGAGAGAGAGAGGAGAGAGAGAGAGAGAGAGAGAGAGAGAGAGAGAGAGAGAGAGAGAGAGAGAGAGAGAGAGAGAGAGAAGAGAGAGAGAGAGAGAGAGAGAGAGAGAGAGAGAGAGAGAGAGAGAGAGAGAGAGAGAGGATGAGAAAGAGACATATACATATACATGCAGGGGCCCTTTTCACGGCGCGACAACACTCACTGCAGTAGCGGCTGAGTAGATTTCTCAGTAGACGGTACTTGGCGGTGTAATCCCCAGCCTCGGATAATGGAGCATCGTAATCTGAAAGATAATGCACCCTATCAGAGCAGCAGGCACAGGAGCCGAGGGGAGAGAGTAAGGAGGGAGAAAAAGAAGGATAAGGCGGGGATGCCTCATCCTGTGATGATGTTGTCACCGTCCTCTCCTATCAAACATCTCAAGACAGTAGTCGGGGCCGGAGACATTTGGGGGTTATCATGGCAGAAAAATGTATCTTTTTATTTTTTTTTGTGCTGTGGAAAAGTACGTCCCTCGGTTGAAGGTCAGAGGTGAGAGCGCTGCCGGCTGACTGGTTCCTCCACCGCTCTCCCTCTGTCTTCTGAGGAGTGAGGTCATTACAATGATAAGCACCCTCCGGGAGAATATTAAAAACCCGCAGTGCCATCTTTCATTTACATTTCCCGTGCATTTTATTGGGTAATGAATTCATTATCGTGCACTTAGTATTCAAATGAGAAAAGCAAAGACATAATGCTTAAGGAGTGACTCCGCCATCTACTGGAAATTGGGAGTCAATTGTTCCTTCATGGTTTCCATGAACTGAGAACACTATATTCTCATATATATATATATATATATATATATGAAACTGCTATTGATTTAATATCACCGATTAGGTCATCTTGATGAATCGGATTCTTTATCCAATACAAAACCAGGCATAAATCAAACACTTCGATTCATAAGACGTCCCTCAACGCATGCTGAAGCAGCAAATTAAAACACAGACTCAATAACACATACCGTAGCTGGTCACCATTGGTTTCGGTGCAGGTGTCCCGATGGCAAATGCCCCATTCATGAAGCCAAAGTTAGTCCCTCCGTGGAACATGTACAGGTTGACCGACGCGCCCAGCTGCAGGATCTCGCTCACCACAGCCACCATGTCTGTCAGGAGGGGAGAACGACGAGACACAACAATGGACATAGATATCAATTTGATTGATTGAAAACTTTATTAACAGATTGCAGAATGGGTACAATACAGTACGGCTCAGTACAAACAACTCCTACGAGGATGCAGACCAGAAAAATACTTTCGTCTTGTTTACATCAGGGTCCTCCATTTTCAATTCAAGACATTTATGACATACAAGACATACAAATATACAGTACTGTGTAAGAAAAAGAGATATACATCCGAAGGGGAGGAAACTGTACATTGGAGGGGGTTGGGTGGGTGTGAATTTGAACATTTACTGGGGCCAGTTTCTAATTGCAGCCACCCGTAGGTGCTCTTTGACAGCGGTTTTGAAGGAGGGTAGGGATTCACATTCCTTTACGGCTGTGGGTAGGGCGTTCCACATTATTGTGGCATAATTGCAAAGCGTGTTTAGTCCCTTGTTTGAGCCGAATCTGTAGTATATAAGTACATACTATATATAAGTAGATAATATACCTCAATATATGCCTCTAACGGCGGGAGGAGAGAGTCGGCACCAACATTCTCCACTTGAGGACCCAGGAGTAACATGCGCCGGAGGCTTTGCTTCGGTAACCCCATTGCCCTCAATTTCACTTCCATTGTAACCTCCGCCATGCATTATATAACAGGTTAGCATTATTCATTACAGGCCAAATCGCACTGCCATGAAAAATTACCTGCCTCCCGCACCAATTAGCTGCCAATATTTTACGTGGAATACTGGGGCGTGGGTAATTAAGAATTCAAATTGGACTTAAGTATTCAAATTGGAGTGACTTTTAGTCATTTGAATCAAGGGCAAGAGGTACACTGAATACCAATCGAGTGTCAGACCTTGGCTATTTATTAGCTTCCTGTGGGCGGCACCAGCTGAAAACCGGCTGCTAGGTGAGAAATGTTGGGTACATTAAACTGAAGAGGGGTCGGCTGACCCCCAGAGGTAGCCCTGTGAGGAGAGACTGTGTAAGAATAAGCTCTGATCAAAGCGTTCTCTCTCTCTCCACACTGCCATCTCTCCACCTAATGGGTAGACAGCTGTGGAATCCTTGGGTAAATCATATCCCGTTACATTTTACATTTAGTCATTTAGCTGACACTTTTATCGAAAGCGACTTACAAGTTCTGTACGACAAGTTATCAGGAAGGGCACAACTCTATCAGCTGAGTAACAATGTTCATCAAAGTGTTGAGTGCTACAGTGTATGTTACGAAGGATCAGATTAAACCGAATATATATATTTATTTATTGATATATATTGCATAGTATTTGTATATCGTTTGATATCCCTTGTATATTCCTTGTACATATACACGGAATATCCCTTTAGTCCAGCCCATAATAGTTCATTCTCCTATTGGACAGCGGTCCACCGGCGCCAGGGACCGGCCCCCGGAGCCAAGTTCAAAGTCACCGACACGACATGTCTGTACTTGCCCCGGCCCTGCCCAGGGATACGGCGACAGAAATGAGAGTGGCACTATTTGTGCACCGTGCGTATAAATACGGCGCAGGTGAATGTAGAAGCCCCTTAGCCCTTTACCTCTGTACCCTTCGTCCATTTAGTATGTTACCGATAAGTTGAAGCCTCACCCACGATACAACGTGCGGTGAAGTATGGCCTGTTTGGCCTCAGAATAGAGCATCGAGACCGCGTGCGAATTAGTAACTGAATTGTCAGAGTTTGGCGCTATACCGTCGAGTGCGACATATTTCTATTGAGTCTTTAATAGTCTATTTGTGTATAGTGTATCGTGCGGTTAGAATTCTATAGTGACCAGCATCTCCAACGCTTTCTCGTATTAGCTAGAGTTCTTATCCAGGCTGGGCCGACCGCATGGCGCTTTCACCCGAGGAGACCTAGGCGAGAACCGTATGGACATGTACACTGGATTAATCTACCCGACGACTACATAGCCCTTTGCGGCTGGAATATATTTGCTTTGGTCCTATGATTTATGGAGCGGAGAACCAGCCGACGCTGCACGTGTTGGATTTACCCCGAGAGGAGTCAAGTCGAGTCGGCGCTCAGAGAGCCTGAGGCCGCCTAGCTTTCTTCACTGTAGAGCTACAGTCTACAAGAGAACCAAGCTGTATTCGTCTGTGGATCAAGAGACTACTGCACCGGCTTCTGTACCTGAAGTCTCCCTAGTCATCGTTGACCAGACGTCCTACTACCGACAGATCTTCTACCCCCTTGCTGGCTTACAACCAGTGGGAACCCCTTCCAGTATCTCCCGCTATTACTAGTGTACCATAGATATAATTCCCTAAGATTCAGGTTGTATAATTACCTCCTGCGTAACCAGAGAATGGACATTCGTTATTGATTTGCCTACGCATACTCCTTTGCCTTACAAGTGCATTCAAAGAATAATGTAAAGTATCCTATGTACCTTTTGCTCCATTAAATACTTGATTAATACCTTTGACTGGAACCGATTTCATTGTGGGAAGTGTTCATCATATTCATATATCGTGTACTGTATGGCCAGTAATTAAAGTACATAAAGCGGTAGTGGTTTAATGATACCATACTTATCAATACAGTCAGGGAATTGTACCCCTCAGTTACAATTGGTCCTTCGAACCGGATGGTAACTAGTGTAATATTAATATAGTGGTATTAATATTGAAATGGCCTATGATGAACACTCCACAAAACGGTCCTCCTAAAGTAGATCGCCCGCAGCGTAGACGGCAGCCACCTCAGTACTTAGAGGATTACGTTGCCAGTATACTACCTAGCCTTCTACAGACGGTAAACGCGGAAAAAGTAGAAAGTAAAATTATGTCCGACCCTATCAACCAGGCTGCCCCGCCAACAGAGGCCCTAGTGGGTTCTAATGTAACTGACCAAGCTCACGGTAGGGACCAGGAGGGAACTGACACGACTTTACCCCCCGCCAAGACCGAAGAAGTAGTCCCCGGAGAGCTCCAGGAGAAAGACAACCCTCCAGAGATGGAACTCTGCCCGGTACAAGAAGAGGAGAGCGCCCAGGAGATAGAGCTCCAGGACTCCCCGCAGGAGAACGCATCTCCAACGAGTACTGCCAGGAGCGGATCACCTCAACCAGCGTCTTCCCCCAGCGAGGCGGACAAGATGCTGGCACAGGCGTTCCTCGCCAGCCTAGCAGCCTCAACAGAGCGCGATCGACTCCAAGCACAGACGCTTAGTGAGCGCGAACATTCTTCCATGGAAAGAGAACGCCTCCAAGTGCGGCAACGGAGCGACGAAGATCGTATACGTCTAGAGATTAGACGCCTTCAGACGGAAGAGAATATGGTAAGAGACCACGCCGAAGCCCAGAGCGCCGCCGCCGAAGCCCAGCGCGCCGCTGCCGGTGCCCAAAGAGAAGCAGAGCGCGACATCGCTCTCACCAAGCGCGAAGCCGAGCGTGACCGATTACAAGCGCAGCTAATGGAGCAGCTGATCGCCAGGGCAACACCCCCTCCCTCCGCACGGGGTTCCAGGGCCTCGTCAAGACACGGGTCAAGGGCACCCTCCCCTAACCGATCAAGCGACCCTGAGCCCGACCACCAGAGAGAGCCTATACCCCCCTCCGAACTCCTTCCCCGACCGGTCCCAGTGAGACCCAGCTACAAGGAAGGAACGGTATACACCGCGGAGAGGCTAAATAGACGACTACAGGATCTAGAGGACCTGACAGAGGAAGAAGAAGAGGGAGAGGAGGAGAGTCAAGCCCGACAGCAGCACAGTACTCCACAGGACCAGGAGGTCCAGTACAGCCCAGGCTCTACCCCCGCGGCTCTGCGCTACAGACCCCCGACTCAATTCACGGGTGAGATTGACGCACGACCAGTCCCGAGGAATAGCACCTGGATACGCGGGCCATGGTACCCTGCCGGTACCAGCCCACCGAGAGGCGTAAGAGGAGACTCGCCTAGGAGGCCTCTCTTCCAACGCTCACCGATGTGCCAGCCATCTACGGCATCATACATTGGCACACCGACGTTTCCAGACTTCACCCATGAGAACAGAGCACAGTACACGGAGCTACGGATGTGCTTAGAGACAATGATGGCTGATGTAGCTGAACGCCACAAGTATGCTATCCTATTGAAGCACCTCAAGGTGCCCCGAGCGCACAATATAGCGCTGGCCTATGCCACCTCTACTACCCCATACACAGCGGCTCTAGCAGCACTCGACCAAAGATATGGACGCATATGGGACTACGTAATACAAGAGATAAGGCATATTGACCGCCTACCCCCAGCAACAGACAATCGCTCACTAGACGACCTGTCTATCAAGGTACAATCCCTGGTAGGGATGCTGGGGGCGCAACGAGAAAAGGGTATGCACGAACTATACGCAAACTCTAATGTCGAGAGGATTTTAGAGAAGCTTCCGCCCGCCCGACAAGAGCGCTTCAGGCGGCAAAGAGACCACCGTGATCCTAACGGTCCCGAGCCATCCCTCCTAGACCTAGCCGACTTCCTGGCGAGAGAAGTCAGCAGCCTGCGATTGGATACGTTCGTGCGGAGCACACCAAGCTCCAGAGAGGGACCTAGGAGAGCAAACGATGGCCGAAGATTGGTGACTAAATAAGATAAAGCAGGGCTCGCAACTCATTCGTAGTTCCAAGGTGTTTTATTTGACAAAAAAAGGCAGATACGACGTTTCGACCCTTCTGGTCTTCTTCAAGCATGAAGACAACACAACACTGACATCTTTTTATACAGGAAGTGAACTAAATTGATTATCAGCCCCACCTGGTGATCAGGGGCGGTCCCAATATTTGCATGATACATTCTATACATAAGTAAGTAACAATTTCTTTTCATTTGACATTTTTTAGAAGATTTGAGAAATATCTATGTTAAACACAACATTAAGACATCATTTACAGATAGGCAGCAGTGTTAGTCACTGAAAACAAAAATGAAAAAAACACAAACAAAAAACAAAAACAAAGTCCATTGACTGTCTCCCTCTATAAGTTAAATTTACAAATAAGGTCTAATGTCAAAGTCCTCATTAAGTCCTGTTGGTGCCATCGTTTTAAGATAATGGATCCACCATACTTCTCTCCTCAGTAGGAGATTATCTATATCTCCCCCTCGTCTTGGAAGATGCACTCTCTCTATTCCAAGGTATCTTAATGATGAGACATTGTGGTGTGCCTTTTTAAAATGTAAAGCTACTGGGCTTTTTTCATCCCCATTCCGTATCGTACTCCTGTGTTCAGCAATGCGTGTTTTTAAAGCACGTGTTGTCTTACCGACATATGCCTTACCACATGGGCACTTAAGCATATAGATTACATTGGTAGTTGTACATGTTATTTTGCCTCTTATTTTTATCTCTTTCCCAGTTGTTGGGTGATAGAAAACAGTGCATTTTTCTTTGAAGTGACATTGAGCACACAAACCACAACGTCGGTTTCCATCTGGTAAGTCATCTAAAAAATTGTGTGTTTTCTTAGGAGGCAGGTCTGATTTAACCACAATGTCTCTGATGTTATGTGCTCTCCTGTAGACTAGTCTAGGGGGGATCTGAAAAGATTTATCCAATGTTGGATCAGAACTGAGACAGTCATGTTGGATCATGACTGTCATGCACCAATCAGAACCAGTACCGAGCAGCAAGAACCACAGTACCCCCTCGATGAAAGAGAAGTGGAAGATGGTGTGCCCGTACTGCGAGAAAGAACACTGGTTGTCACAATGTGACACATTCAAGAAGATGACCGCCGACGAAGTGGGTCAATGGATAAAGTCCAACCGACGCTGTTACCGATGTGCGCGCAGTCACATGGCAGCCGAGTGCCGCTTAAAGAAGAGGTGTAGTCGGTGTGACGGAGCCCACCTAGATGTCCTACACGACAGTAACAGAAGAAAGCCTGCACCCTCAAGCAGCACAAAGGCAAGTGTTATGTACATTGACCCCGCCAGCAGCGGGGGCGCCCGAGTGCTCTTAAAGGTGGTCCGCGTAACACTGAGTTACCAAGACAAGGTCATGGACACTTACGCCGTCCTTGACGACGGGTCAGAGAAGACCCTTCTCCTCGCATCCGCTGCGGCCCAGCTGGGGAGCGAAAACCAGATGACGATTCGGACAATAAGAAGGGATCTAAAGACGATAAAGGGCGAGAATGTCTCCTTCACTATCGCAGCAAGCGGGCAGCCAGAGAGACGGTATAGGATTACTAATGCTTTCACCAGCCAAGAAATAGGCCTGTCGCAGTACACCTACCCCATCGCCAAGCTGATGGATAAATATGTGCACCTGCGTCAACTACCTATCCCGCTCATAGACGGTGCCACCCCGACCCTGCTGATAGGCTCCGACCATGCAGACCTCATAGTCCCGATAGACCGGGTCCACACAGGGCCCAGAGGCTGTCCTGCAGCAGTCGAGACCCGCCTAGGATGGACATTACAAGGCCCCCTCGCTAAGTCTCTTAACCGAACAGCAGCCACTAGCTGCCTCCACTCCAGAGTGACAGAAGAAGACACCACCCTCCTACAGCATGTCGAGAGGCTATGGACACTAGAGACAATGCCCTTTAAGAACGAAAAGAAAGACATTCGTTCCAAGGAAGACATTTACGCCATAGCACTCCTCGAGCAAGGGACAAAGAGAGTCAAAGTCAACGGAGTGATGAGATACGCAACTCCACTCTTGAGGCGAGAGGGTATGCCCACCTTCCACGCCCCAAAAGAAGCGACGGAGCGGTATCTATTGAACACAGAGCGGCGCCTAGCCAGAGACCCCGCTCAAGAGACTGTGTACCGCGCTGAGATTAACAAGCTAATCACAGCGGGACACAAAGAAAATTGACATTAAAGAGGCCGATCAGACGACCGAATCATGGTACGTGCCGCACCACAAAGTCCACCACAACGGCAAGGATCGTATTGTGTTCAACTGCAGCTACCAGATCGGATCACAAAATCTGAATAAAGAGCTCTTGCCCGGCCCAACACTCGGCCCCTCCCTACTAGGTGTGTTACTACGTTTCCGCCAGGACAAGGTGGCCATCAGCGGCGACATCAAAGGGATGTTCCTGCAGGTGAGACTAGTGGAGGAGGACAAGCCCCTGCTGCGGTTCCTATGGAGAGAGAGGATCGAGGATGAGCAACCAGCCATCTATCAATGGGAAGTCCTCCCTTTCGGAACCACATGCAGCCCATGCTGTGCTACGTTTGCACTGCAAAAACACGTCGCAGAGGACCCAGCAGCTGATGAAGAGGTCCGAAAAAGTGTAGAAAATAGTTTCTACGTGGACAACTGTCTGCAAAGCGTCTCGACGCCAGAAGAAGCCGAGGCCCTTCTACTCAAGCTCCGCGCCTCCCTGATCAAAGGCGGCTTTGATCTCAGGCAGTGGGCCAGCAGCGACCCGCAAGTATTGCGCAGCCTCTCCCCCGAGGACAAGGCAGCAAGCAGCGAGACCTGGATGGCGACCATCCCAGGAGAAGCCCAAGAAATGACATTAGGACTAGTCTGGCGCTTCAAAACAGACTCGCTCCATTATAAACACACACCCCTGACCAAGGAGCAGGGAAGGTCGACTGCACTACCGACCACCAGACGGAGTGTATACAGAACACTCGCCAGACAATATGACCCGTTGGGATGTATTCTACCTTACACCACCAGGGCAAAGATGATTGTAAGAGCGTTATGGGACAAGGACCAGGGCTGGGACGACCCCATACCCGAACACCTTGCATCCACATGGAGAGAGTGGGAGACGGAACTCCGCTCACTCCCAGGTGTTAACATACACCGCAGCTACTTCCCACCCACAGTGAGGCCGGAGACGTGCCAGATGGACCTGCACGTCTTCAGCGACGCCTCCGAAGTAGCCTACGGCTCGGTGGCCTACTTGCGTGCCCGAGAGGAGGGAGGAGAAATACATACTGCTTTCATCCTGGCCCGCTCAAGAATAGCCCCACGAAAGCAACAATCTATCCCGCGTCTAGAGCTCTGCGCAGCCCTAGCAGGAGCGCACCTCGCCACGTTAATCCAACGTGAACTCACCATTCCGGTGCAAAGAACAATCTTGTGGTCAGACTCCACGACAGTACTCACATGGATCCGGTCTGATTCGTGCAGATACAAGGTCTTCGTGGGGGTCAGAGTCACAGAGATTCAAGATTTAACAGAAGTAGCAAGCTGGAGGTATGTGGACACAAAACACAACCCAGCTGACGTCATCACCCGGGGAATGTCCCTGGATGACCTCACCCGTCACAACCCATACAGTGACGGACCAGAGTTTCTCAAGCTCCCGGAAGAAGAGTGGCCTACACCCACCCCACGGGAGGCGAGTAAAGAGGAGGCCGAAAACAAGAAATCTGTGTTCTGTGGATTGAACACACTCGTCTCCACAGACCCCGACATAGACGATTGCCTCACCCTAGAGAGTGCGCAGCTAAAGACATTTCTGTGGCACCACCCAGAGGTTCAGCCCACTACTGACATTTCAGCAGCTGACTACGAAGAAGCAGAACTTCTTCTACTACAACGAGCCCAGAGAGACTCGTTCCCCAATGAGCTAGACTGTCTACAGGGAGCAAAGCCTGTCCCATCAGACAGCAGACTGCTCCACCTAGCACCCGAGAGCGACGCCCATAGTCTCATCAGAGTGGGTGGTCGTCTGCAGAGAGCCCCAGACTTACCGGATGACGTCAAGTACCCGATAGTCTTGAACAGCCGACACAAGGTCACAGAGCTGATCATAAAGAAATACGACGAGGATGTGCACCACGCAGGGGCAGAGAGAGTCTTCGCGGAGATCAGACGTCGTTATTGGATACTGCAAGGGAGAGAAGCAGTGCGGCGCTTCCAGCGAACCTGTCTAGACTGTCGTAAGTGGCGAGCGCAGCCCAGTATACCCCGGATGGCTGACCTACCTCCCTGTCGCCTCCGACTCGGCGACAAGCCTTTTCACTCCACCGGTATGGACTGTTTCGGCCCGCTGTATATAAAGAAAGGAAGAGGAACCGAGAAGCGGTGGGGTATTGTATTCAAATGCATGACCACCCGAGCGATGCATATAGAACTCCTTCCAACCATGAGCACAGACTCATTCCTTATGGCCTTCCGAAGATTCACATCGCGGAAAGGCAAACCGTCTATATTGTTGTCTGATCACGGGACAAACTTCAAAGGCGGAGAAAGAGAGCTGAGAGAGAGCTTCCAAGCTATGGGCCCAGAACTTAAGACCCACCTCGCTCCATCCCAGATTGACTTCCAGTTTAATCCCCCGAACGCACCTCACTTCGGTGGAACTTGGGAACGAGAAGTACGTTCAATAAAGACAGCCCTGTATGCCGTGCTTGGGGCCCAGACCGTGGCGGAAGAAGTCCTAATGACAGTCCTCACGGAGATCGAGGGAGTATTGAACTCAAAGCCCCTCGGTTACGTCTCAAGTGATGTAGCAGATGTCGACCCAGTCACCCCCAACACACTCTTGATGGTGCGGCTGGACCCCGCGCTACCCCAGACAATGTACAGGCCTGAAGAAGCGAACGGCCGAAGAATGTGGAGGTACAGTCAAGTATTGGCTGACAAGTTTTGGAACAGCTTCCTACTCCACTACCTACCGTCTCTACAGACCCGCCAGAAATGGGTAAAAGAGAGAGACAATTTGACAGAAGGAACAGTCGTCATGATTATCGACCAGTCACTACCCCGAGCTATGTGGCCGGCTGGCCGCGTAAGCAAAGTGATCACCGGTGCCGACGGAAAGGTCCGAGCAGCTGAAGTGCTCGTCCAAGGGCGGACCTACACCCGACCCGTGGCGAGGCTAATAGAACTGCCAAGGCTCCCCGATACTATCGATGACGACCATGACCCCATGACTTTGTGAACTGACTGACCCTCACAGCAGACATTGAGTAGTGGACAGTGCGGTTAATCTGTCTCTGCTTAGCTAATTAGGTGGGACTAATTAGGGGGCGGCTGTTACGAAGGATCAGATTAAACCGAATATATATATTTATTTATTGATATATATTGCATAGTATTTGTATATCGTTTGATATCCCTTGTATATTCCTTGTACATATACACGGAATATCCCTTTAGTCCAGCCCATAATAGTTCATTCTCCTATTGGACAGCGGTCCACCGGCGCCAGGGACCGGCCCCCGGAGCCAAGTTCAAAGTCACCGACACGACATGTCTGTACTTGCCCCGGCCCTGCCCAGGGATACGGCGACAGAAATGAGAGTGGCACTATTTGTGCACCGTGCGTATAAATACGGCGCAGGTGAATGTAGAAGCCCCTTAGCCCCTTACCTCTGTACCCTTCGTCCATTTAGTATGTTACCGATAAGTTGAAGCCTCACCCACGATACAACGTGCGGTGAAGTATGGCCTGTTTGGCCTCAGAATAGAGCATCGAGACCGCGTGCGAATTAGTAACTGAATTGTCAGAGTTTGGCGCTATACCGTCGAGTGCGACATATTTCTATTGAGTCTTTAATAGTCTATTTGTGTATAGTGTATCGTGCGGTTAGAATTCTATAGTGACCAGCATCTCCAACGCTTTCTCGTATTAGCTAGAGTTCTTATCCAGGCTGGGCCGACCGCATGGCGCTTTCACCCGAGGAGACCTAGGCGAGAACCGTATGGACATGTACACTGGATTAATCTACCCGACGACTACATAGCCCTTTGCGGCTGGAATATATTTGCTTTGGTCCTATGATTTATGGAGCGGAGAACCAGCCGACGCTGCACGTGTTGGATTTACCCCGAGAGGAGTCAAGTCGAGTCGGCGCTCAGAGAGCCTGAGGCCGCCTAGCTTTCTTCACTGTAGAGCTACAGTCTACAAGAGAACCAAGCTGTATTCGTCTGTGGATCAAGAGACTACTGCACCGGCTTCTGTACCTGAAGTCTCCCTAGTCATCGTTGACCAGACGTCCTACTACCGACAGATCTTCTACCCCCTTGCTGGCTTACAACCAGTGGGAACCCCTTCCAGTATCTCCCGCTATTACTAGTGTACCATAGATATAATTCCCTAAGATTCAGGTTGTATAATTACCTCCTGCGTAACCAGAGAATGGACATTCGTTATTGATTTGCCTACGCATACTCCTTTGCCTTACAAGTGCATTCAAAGAATAATGTAAAGTATCCTATGTACCTTTTGCTCCATTAAATACTTGATTAATACCTTTGACTGGAACCGATTTCATTGTGGGAAGTGTTCATCATATTCATATATCGTGTACTGTATGGCCAGTAATTAAAGTACATAAAGCGGTAGTGGTTTAATGATACCATACTTATCAATACAGTCAGGGAATTGTACCCCTCAGTTACAGTGTATGTTAGTTTATTAGGACAAGTGCATGACACATGACAGTAAGGTTAGTTAGGGTTAGATATATATACCGTACTTTTCGGACTATAAGCCGCGGCTTTTCCCCCCATTTTTCGACCCTGCGGCTTATATAACGGTGCGGCTAATCTATGGATTTTTACAGCTAACTGGGCGCACTCCCTCAGCTCTGTGACCGTCAGATCAGACTCCTAAATCTGCTGCAGCAGTGCACGTCAACCACGTCAACAAACCATTACGGCAAGAGTCTAGCGTATGAGCAGCTCAGGGCTCCTCTTTCAACATGCTGCCTACCTACTGTACCCAGCGCTGCTAACTGGCTAACGTTATGAGAGCTAACGTTGCTACCTACTGTACCCGGCGCTGCTAACTGGCTAACGTTATGAGAGCTAACGTTGCTACCTACTGTACCCGGCGCGGGATCATCCCTATGTTCCCCGGGTCCTATGTTCCCCGGGTCCTATGTTCCCCGGCCCGCTTGATTGATTAATAGATTGAACATTTTATTAATTTTTATTATTTTATTAATTATTAATGTCCGCCTTGTTTCTAACTGGTTAAGCTTAGGCCCTCTTTCGAACTGGTTAAGGTTAGAGTTTGGAATCAGGGCTGGTGGTCTAAAATTTTCAATCAATCAAAGCGGGGAACATAGAACCCGGGGAACATAGGAC